>NC_080539.1:151636735-151646735 GCF_028640845.1 Ahaetulla prasina
TATATATATATATATATATATATATATATATATATATATATATATATATATATATATATATATATATATATATATATATATATATATATATATATATATATATATATATATATATATATATATATATATATATATATATATATATATATATATATATATATATATATATATATATATATATATATATATATATATATATATATATATATATATATATATATATATATATATATATATATATATATATATATATATATATATATATATATATATATATATATATATATATTTGTAAGCGTAACAGGGTATAAATCCAGTACCAGGTATAAGCAGAGAACTGCAGACCAAGCTACAATCTTATAGCCAAAAGGATTTTTTTTTCTACCTGCTGCAGAATCTGCAGTGCTGGTTCAATAACACCTGGAGATCCATAATTTCCTTATTCTACCGAAAGAAGGATTTAAGCCCAAGACGGTTATGCTTTCCTTATTGGTTCAATATGTGGCATAAATCATACTCTTAGGAGGCATCCGCAAACAAGACCTTGTACCTGGAGCTTGAAGGTGATTCCATTGACTCTGTCTATGGCCTCTGGATTCTATCATTTCGTCGTACAAAATCTAATCAGCAAACTTTAGTCAGTTGCCAACTAAGACTGGATTATAATTCATCTGGAAGCCTCTTCCAATTCCTAAATCCAGATGCAATTCCTGTCACCGATGGCAGCTGGCAAATGACTGCTAGTTCATTTGTTCAAGGACATTTAGAATAGAGATTCTGTCTAAACCTGGCAACTCTGAAATACTGGCCATTCAGGAATTGACTGTAGTGTTCCTAAACAGAAGCACAGTTTTTATATGCCAATGATCAGAGAGAGAGAGAGAGAGAGAGAGAGAGAGAGAGAGAGAGAGAGAGAGAGAGAGAGAGAGAGAGAGAGAGAGAGAGAGAGAGAGAGAGAGAGAGAGAGAGAGAGAGAGAGAGAGAGAGAGAGAGAGAGAGAGAGAGAGAGAGAGAGAGAGAGAGAGAGAGAGAGAGAGAGAGAGAGAGAGAGAGAGAGAGAGAGAGAGAGAGAGAGAGAGAGAGAGAGAGAGAGAGAGAGAGAGAGAGAGAGAGAGAGAGAGAGAGAGAGAGAGAGAGAGAGAGAGAGAGAGAGAGAGAGAGAGAGAGAGAGAGAGAGAGAGAGAGAGAGAGAGAGAGAGAGAGAGAGAGAGAGAGAGAGAGAGAGAGAGAGAGAGAGAGAGAGAGAGAGAGAGAGAGAGAGAGAGAGAGAGAGAGAGAGAGAGAGAGAGAGAGAGAGAGAGAGAGAGAGAGAGAGAGAGAGAGAGAGAGAGAGAGAGAGAGAGAGAGAGAGAGAGAGAGAGAGAGAGAGAGAGAGAGAGAGAGAGAGAGAGAGAGAGAGAGAGAGAGAGAGAGAGAGAGAGAGAGAGAGAGAGAGAGAGAGAGAGAGAGAGAGAGAGAGAGAGAGAGAGAGAGAGAGAGAGAGAGAGAGAGAGAGAGAGAGAGAGAGAGAGAGAGAGAGAGAGAGAGAGAGAGAGAGAGAGAGAGAGAGAGAGAGAGAGAGAGAGAGAGAGAGAGAGAGAGAGAGAGAGAGAGAGAGAGAGAGAGAGAGAGAGAGAGAGAGAGAGAGAGAGAGAGAGAGAGAGAGAGAGAGAGAGAGAGAGAGAGAGAGAGAGAGAGAGAGAGAGAGAGAGAGAGAGAGAGAGAGAGAGAGAGAGAGAGAGAGAGAGAGAGAGAGAGAGAGAGAGAGAGAGAGAGAGAGAGAGAGAGAGAGAGAGAGAGAGAGAGAGAGAGAGAGAGAGAGAGAGAGAGAGAGAGAGAGAGAGAGAGAGAGAGAGAGAGAGAGAGAGAGAGAGAGAGAGAGAGAGAGAGAGAGAGAGAGAGAGAGAGAGAGAGAGAGAGAGAGAGAGAGAGAGAGAGAGAGAGAGAGAGAGAGAGAGAGAGAGAGAGAGAGAGAGAGAGAGAGAGAGAGAGAGAGAGAGAGAGAGAGAGAGAGAGAGAGAGAGAGAGAGAGAGAGAGAGAGAGAGAGAGAGAGAGAGAGAGAGAGAGAGAGAGAGAGAGAGAGAGAGAGAGAGAGAGAGAGAGAGAGAGAGAGAGAGAGAGAGAGAGAGAGAGAGAGAGAGAGAGAGAGAGAGAGAGAGAGAGAGAGAGAGAGAGAGAGAGAGAGAGAGAGAGAGAGAGAGAGAGAGAGAGAGAGAGAGAGAGAGAGAGAGAGAGAGAGAGAGAGAGAGAGAGAGAGAGAGAGAGAGAGAGAGAGAGAGAGAGAGAGAGAGAGAGAGAGAGAGAGAGAGAGAGAGAGAGAGAGAGAGAGAGAGAGAGAGAGAGAGAGAGAGAGAGAGAGAGAGAGAGAGAGAGAGAGAGAGAGAGAGAGAGAGAGAGAGAGAGAGAGAGAGAGAGAGAGAGAGAGAGAGAGAGAGAGAGAGAGAGAGAGAGAGAGAGAGAGAGAGAGAGAGAGAGAGAGAGAGAGAGAGAGAGAGAGAGAGAGAGAGAGAGAGAGAGAGAGAGAGAGAGAGAGAGAGAGAGAGAGAGAGAGAGAGAGAGAGAGAGAGAGAGAGAGAGAGAGAGAGAGAGAGAGAGAGAGAGAGAGAGAGAGAGAGAGAGAGAGAGAGAGAGAGAGAGAGAGAGAGAGAGAGAGAGAGAGAGAGAGAGAGAGAGAGAGAGAGAGAGAGAGAGAGAGAGAGAGAGAGAGAGAGAGAGAGAGAGAGAGAGAGAGAGAGAGAGAGATCAAGCAGAACTATACTGAAACTGTCTAAACAGTAAAAGGTACAGAGCCAAATGTAGTAACCCTTCCTAAAAAGTAACTGATAACAGATTGGCAAATTAAAAAAAATTGTATTGAATCTGCAGATTTGTGATCCATATAGCAGAAAGCTAATCACCTTAGCTGTAAAGATGTTTATAGCAGTGGTACATACAGTACTGTGTATGCCATTTTTGTTACAGGCCAAATGCAAAATTGCCTGAACAGACCTTCTCCCTTATCAATGAGAGCTTTTATTTACCGTATTCCTACTACATGGCATAGAAAAGTGATGAAAAGTTAAAAGCTTAATTTGCTGTATGCAGGTGTTAGTTATCTTCTCGAAATGGCTCTGACTACCAAGTGCATTAGACCAATGCTGTATGTTCCTTTTATCATAATTGATGATGGGTTTTATCCTACCAGGTTATAAGTGAATAATTTGGATGTTTCATCTGGTTACATGATGGATTGGTTGGGTTTGTCATCAGCAAAAGAAAGAGTTTTTGCAAGCTGAAGTGGATAGAATTCAGATTTGGGCAACACTTATGTTATGGAATTAATGTAAAAGTAAATAAAAAGTTGGCTCACCATTTTTTTGAATCAGATCAACATTTGACCTGCATTGAGATGTTTTCATAAAATCATATCATCAAAGAAATAATTTGCAATGACTGCAAAGCCTGACCCTGAACACGGACTCAAATGCTACCTTCAAACCAACAAAGTTGAACTAAAGAGATCCTTGTAGTCAGAATATTTTTCCACTAGATGGTGTAGCACATTAACACTTAAGTAAGCGTTCATTGACCCAGTTTGAACCCAGCTAGCTCTTTGATCAGTACCTTCTCCTGAATAGCCAATCAGTTAATTTCCCATGGAGGCATATGGCTGGCAGCTTGCTGCTTTTACTTAGGAGACAAGCTTTTCTTCTTTGTTCCAGATTGGCACTTAATTCATTGGCTTTATTCATCGGGAATCTGGAAAAAGTTTTCATTTGCAGGTCAGTAAAGAAGCCAGTTTTGAAAGAAGCCACAATCCAGAACTATCCTTTAGAGATTGGGCTAGAGTCAGATCATCTCTCATTGCTTTTCTATTTTCTTAGCTGAGTAATTGATTAAGAGATGGATGATGTGCTCAGTGTTCGCTCTTAGTTATCACATAGATAGAAATTCTCTATGGTGAGCTCCAGGAAGAGGGGACAACTGCTCTCTGTGGTGCACCCATTAATATTGTAATAGACTCCATCCACCTTCTTGCTGGTTGTTCTCCTTGTATCTTCCACTTTCTTCAGCATTGTGGACTTCTCACAGGACCTGGACCTTATAAATATAGATATAATAAAAATAAATATAAATATAAATATAAATATAAATATAAATATAAATATAAATATAAATATAAATATAAATATAAATATAAATATAAATATAAATATAAATATAAATATAAATATAAATATAAATATAAATATAAATATAAATATAAATATAAATATAAATATAAATATAAATATAAATATAAATATAAATATAAATATAAATATAAATATAAATATAAATATAAATATAAATATAAATATAAATATAAATATAAATATAAATATAAATATAAATATAAATATAAATATAAATATAAATATAAATATAAATATAAATATAAATATAAATATAAATATAAATATAAATATAAATATAAATATAAATATAAATATAAATATAAATATAAATATAAATATAAATATAAATATAAATATAAATATAAATATAAATATAAATATAAATATAAATATAAATATAAATACAAATATAAATATAAATATAAATATAAATATAAATATAAATATAAATATAAATATAAATATAAATATAAATATAAATATAAATATAAATATAAATATAAATATAAATATAAATATAAATATAAATATAAATATAAATATAAATATAAATATAAATATAAATATAAATATAAATATAAATATAAATATAAATATAAATATAAATATAAATATAAATATAAATATAAATATAAATATAAATATAAATATAAATATAAATATAAATATAAATATAAATATAAATATAAATATAAATATAAATATAAATATAAATATAAATATAAATATAAATATAAATATAAATATAAATATAAATATAAATATAAATATAAATATAAATATAAATATAAATATAAATATAAATATAAATATAAATATAAATATAAATATAAATATAAATATAAATATAAATATAAATATAAATATAAATATAAATATAAATATAAATATAAATATAAATATAAATATAAATATAAATATAAATATAAATATAAATATAAATATAAATATAAATATAAATATAAATATAAATATAAATATAAATATAAATATAAATATAAATATAAATATAAATATAAATATAAATATAAATATAAATATAAATATAAATATAAATATAAATATAAATATAAATATAAATATAAATATAAATATAAATATAAATATAAATATAAATATAAATATAAATATAAATATAAATATAAATATAAATATAAATATAAATATAAATATAAATATAAATATAAATATAAATATAAATATAAATATAAATATAAATATAAATATAAATATAAATATAAATATAAATATAAATATAAATATAAATATAAATATAAATATAAATATAAATATAAATATAAATATAAATATAAATATAAATATAAATATAAATATAAATATAAATATAAATATAAATATAAATATAAATATAAATATAAATATAAATATAAATATAAATATAAATATAAATATAAATATAGATATAATAAAAATAAATATAAATATAAATATAATCTATAAAATGTTTTTGGTTCCAATAAAGCAGGGATCTCAAACTCTCAGCTTGCAGGCCAGATGCGTCACACGCTGGCCACCCCCACCCCCATTTTAACGAAGGAGGAAAAAGTTGTCATTCGTCACATGATGACAACGTGTCGTCACAGGTTTGACACCCTTGCAATAGAATGAATGACCATTCCTGGTTCTGTAGACCCTGCATCCACCCACTAATTAGCTTTGATACATTCACAATCAAATCAACATTTAAATTGGAACTTAAATCTGGATTTTCTATTTGTGATGTTGGCCATTAAGGTCTCCTGGATACAAATGATTGTAAAAAAAAATGTAGTATTTCTTAAAACTATTTCTCCTCAGCATGGATGGCTTGCCATAATTTGGAGGCTGTACGCAAACTAAAAATTTGGGAGGCGTTCATCTTATACTCACCAGTCCATCCTTTTTTATAGTACCTATCCATAGAGGTTTTCTCTGATCTGGACAGTGGATGAAAGTATTAAAAACTAGTTTCAGAAGGAAAGGTAAACTGTTAGATTGAAAATCAATTTTAAAGTAAATGCTTCTGGTGATTCAGTTTGGAGAGTGTTAAGTTCGGGAAGTAACGAGGCTGGAGACCAGGGTAGTGACAACAGCTCTTTAATATAGGGTGAACCCAGCAACTGGCTGGGAGAAAAACCTCTCCTTTTATACAGTTCTGTTGAGGTTTCCCAATCAGCAACGTGCTGATTTCCCGCTCAAATATTTAAAGGCACAAACATGAATACATAACACTCCTCCCCTCCCAGAAAACACTTTGCCTCTATTTACATATTTATTTACATGTTATTTTTCGACGTAGTCACGCAAATAACCTGCCTCCTAGTTCTTTCTGACCTGCGGTTCAGTTCTGGTGGTGTTTTGAGCTGGTCGGAGGGGCTGTTTTCTCCTCAGCATGGATGGCTTGTCATAATTTGGAGGCTGTACGCAAACTAAAAATTTGGGAGGCGTTCATCTTATACTCACCAGTCCATCCTTTTTTATAGTACCTATCCATAGAGGTTTTCTCTGATCTGGACAGTGGATGAAAGTATTAAAAACTAGTTTCAGAAGGAAAGGTAAACTGTTAGATTGAAAATCAATTTTAAAGTAAATGCTTCTGGTGATTCAGTTTGGAGAGTGTTAAGTTCTGAAGTAACTGTTAAGTTCTGAAGTAACTGTTAAGTTCTGGAAGTAACGAGGCTGGAGCCCAGGGTAGTGACAACAGCTCTTTAATATAGGGTGAACCCAGCAACAGGCTGGGGAAAACCTCTCCTTTATACAGTTCTGTTGAGGTTTCCCAATCAGCAACGTGCTGATTTCCGCTCAAATATTTAAAGGTACAAACATGAATACATAACACTCCTCCTCCCAGAAAACACTTTGCCTCTATTTACATATTTATTTACATGTTATTTTTCGACGTAGTCACGCAAATAACCTGGGCGCCTCCTAGTTCTTTCTGACCTGCGCGGTTCAGTTCTGGTGGTGTTTTGAGCTGGTCGGAGGGGCTGTTTTCCTCCCAGCTCTTTCTCTGAGCCAACGGGCTCTGGATTATTGGCCGACTCTTTTCTTGGCCATCCGGCCTTGGATTATTTTGAAACTTTCCTGCTGTTTTCCTCGGGAACCTGATGGCGTCGCTGGAACTCTGGGACCTCAGCTAAGTCTTGCGCCTCCCGGTCATTGTCAGCTGTGAATTCAAATTGGTATTGGTCATGATTTGTTTCATTTGGTTCGGTTTGATCAGTTATTCGCTTCCTTAACTGATCTATGTGGCGCCCACACTCGGTTGTCTGGTAGCTCTACCACGCACGATTTTGGGCCGGTTATCTTTATTATTTGTCCTGCGAACCAACTAGGGCCGCCCCATAGTTTCGGCCCACACCCGTCGCCTATGCTCATTTCCCTTGTCTTTTCTAGTTCCCCTTGTAACCCTCTGGTGTGTAATGGGATTCAAACGGTCAAGTGGGCACCGGAGTTTCCGTCCCATTAGTAATTCGGCTGGGCTTTTCCCGTGGCCGTGCTTGGGGTTCTGTGCTGACGGCCAGGAAAGTCTATCTTTGTTTGCCAGTCACCTGGCTTGAGCCTGACACGCCTCCTTAGCGCCCGGACGGAACGCCTGCAAGGCCATTCGACGCAGGGTGGAAAGGCGCAGAGAGGGCATGTCGGATGCCCTCCTCTGCCAGGTATTCTTCAAACTGGGCTGCCGTGAATTGAGGCTCATTGTCGGACACCAGAGTGTCCGCAACCCGTGAGTTGCGAATAGGTGGCGAGGGTTGCGATTACTGCTTCGCCGTAGTGGATTTCATGAGTATGATCTCCAACCATTTAGAGAATGCATCAACAACCACTAGGAACGTTTGGCCGTGGAAAGGGCCAGCAAAATCAATGTGGATTCTTGACCAGGGCCCTTGGGGCTTTTCCCATTCTCTGACTGGGGCCGTTGGGGTAGAGGTCTGACTCTGGCAAGCCTGGCATTTCCCTACCCTCTCAGCAATCTCTGCGCCCATGAGTGGCCACCACACATAGCTTCTAGCTAACCCTTCATCCTTACGATCCCTGGGTGACCTCGTGGAGGAGGTCCAATACCTTTCCCTTAATTTATCAGGAATTATTACACGATCACCCCATAACAGGCACCCCTTGAGCCGAGAGCTCATCTCGCTTTTTAACAAATTCTTGAACTGCTCGCCCGCGCAGCGGCCACCCTCTCTGTACCCAACCGAGTACAGTCCTTAACACAATGTCCCGCATGATGCCCGAGCCACTTCCTTAGATGTGACTGGGCCAGAGTCCAAAGAGTCAATAAGTAGGATGGGCGCCCCGGAGTGGGGTCTTCGGTCGCCCCTGGTAGTGGGCATCGGCTTAACGCCTGCATGCCCCACTTCTTTCCTGGTCGATGCTGCAGCTTGTACGAATAAGCTGCCAAGAATATAGTCCATCGGGTCAAGCGTGGCGAAAGTGCCACAGGCGTTGGGCGGTCGCCAGCCAGTATCCTAGTAGCGGTCTGTGGTCAGTCACGATTTCAAAATTCCGCCCAAAGACATACTCGTGGAATTTTTAACCCCTGACACAATGGCTAGTGCTTCTTTATCTAATTGGCTGTAGTTTCTCTCTGGGGAGGACATCGCTCTAGAGTAAAACGCTATAGGGGCTTCTGTGCCGCTTTGAAGTCTATGGCTGAGTACAGCCCCACCCCATAAGGGAGGCATCGCAAACCAGCACTAGGGGTAATGAGTTGTGATATTGGATGAGCAGGCTATCACTTGAGAGCAGGTTCTTTACTGCTTCAAAAGCCCTATTTTCTGACTTTCCCAAGACCAAACAGTATTTTTCCTAAGAGCCTATGCAGCGGTTCCAAGAACGGTTGCTTTGTTCTTTAAAAGACCGTAAAAATTCACCAATCCCAGGAATGCCTGCAGCTCTGCTTTGTTTTTGGGCGCTGGAGCCTTCCTAATTGCCTTAACCTTGCTCTCAGTAGGGTGAATTCCTTTCTTGTCTATCCGTAGCCCAAGAAATCGACGGATTCGACCCCTATCTGGCATTTGTTTGCCTTGACTTTTAATCCGCTGTCCGGAAAATGCCCAAAACCTTTCTTAACCGCCTCCCCAATTCCTCCATGTTTTCCCTGAAATTAGGACATCATCAAGTAGGGAACTACCCTGGGAGCCCCTGCAGTAGTCGCTCCATTAGGTTTTGGAACAGCCCTGGTGCCACACTAACCCCAAATTGCAATCGGTGCACTTGAAGGCCCCCTGTGCGTTACAATCGCTTGGGCTTCGCCAGCGGGCGCTCACGGCAGTTGTTGGTAGGCTTGGGCCAAGTCTAACTTTGCAAAGACTTGCCCTTGCCCCAAAGAGTGCAATAAGTGTTGCACCACGGAACCGGTAAGCGCTTTTCTGTAAGGCTTTGTTAAGCGCCGCCTTGTAGTCAGCGCAAATTTAATTGACCCGTCCGGCTTTATTGGGTGACGATTACGCCTCCCACTTTGCGTGATCGACTGGCACCAAAATCCCTGATTTATGAGCTTGTCCAGCTCCTTATCGATTTTTGGTTTTAGGGCAAAAGGGACCTCCTCGCCTTAAGCCTAATGGGGCTACCTGGGGTCTAAGTTGAAGGAAATAGGGGTCCCTTGTACTTGCCCAGGCAGTCCTTGAAGACATCTTCGAACTCGTTAAAGAGAATGTCTTTCAGGTTACAGTCACTTCTGTAGATGCCAGTCACCCCATGCCCAGGGCACGAAACCAGTCTAGTCCCAACAGACTGGGCAGAGTTCCTTCGACGATCGTGATGGGCAGGGTCTTCTTGTGTGGACCGATCGACTCGGACGGAGGTGGTCCTCTAACAGGGATGCGATTCCCTGGTAGTCGTGGACTCGTAGCCGCTT
>NC_080539.1:155501735-155714235 GCF_028640845.1 Ahaetulla prasina
AGGGTTGTGTTTGACCTCAGGTGTGTGTGTGGGGGGGCATGGCCAGCTAGATGTCAACTCATGTTGGGGGTGCTTGTGGTGGCCCAAACAGGCTGCCAGAGAAAACAGGTTCCCGAGCTTCGTTTTCGGCTGTGATGGCCTCTGCAATCCTCTGCCAGCAAAAACGGAGCTCAGGAGGGCCATACATGGCCCTTATGAGCTCCGTTTTTGGCTGCAACAGCCTCCTGCAGTCTCTGCCAGCAAAAATGGAGCTCCGTTTCACTGGCAGAGGCACCGCGGGCCGGTCCTTCTCTGTTTCCAGTGTGGCCCCACAGGCCAAATTTAAGCACTCCATGGGCTGGATCTGGCCTCCTGCCCTTGAGTTTGACCCCTCTGCTGTCCAGTAGAATATCATTAATATTCTACTGGACAGTTTGAGCCACTATCCTTTATTAGCAGAGGGGCCAATAAACATACCAGTTGCAAACATCTTTGAGAAAGTTATAATTTCAAAAAAGAATTTCAAAGACAGAATGTTACATTTCAAAGAAAAGTTTCAGGGGGATGCCATTCATATTCATGTATGTATATTAATTTCCAATATATTA
The DNA here is from genome assembly GCF_028640845.1 of Ahaetulla prasina. Taxonomy (NCBI): domain Eukaryota; kingdom Metazoa; phylum Chordata; class Lepidosauria; order Squamata; family Colubridae; genus Ahaetulla; species Ahaetulla prasina. The sequence continues at coordinate 155,502,323 of NC_080539.1, forward strand.
TATATTTCCTGGGCATACTCTGCATTTTTATATTGATAGATTTATTCCCACAGTAGATATAGAACAGAGAGATGAAAAACTAAGATAAATCAAAACAGTCTAATCCATCTGTCTGCTCTAATGGAAAAATAAGTAGAAAGGTTAAAGTACCGATAGAGGAGAATATTTATAGCTCAGGGTTGAAATGAGGGTCCTTGGTGCTCTATGAGCTTGGTTGTTTTCTTGTTTATTACCCAAACTAGGTAAAATCATCAGTGCTAGCGATGTGCTAAGCATATTGGAACAAGAGGATCTTCGCAGATTATCTTAACATTTGGATAGATTTCCATCATATGTCCTAAAATATCTACAGGTTTATGCACTAGAGTTTTTTTAAAAAAAGTAACCCACCAAATGCTAGTACAAAGTCCAGCAATCCCAGATTTAAGGAATAAGGGGAAATTAAAATTCAAATCTGGTATCTATGGAGATTCTCAGGTCATAGTTAATAATAATAATAACAGAGTTAGAAGGGACCTTGGAGGTTTCTAGTCCAACCCCCTGTCCAGGCAGGAAACCCTACACCACTTCAGACAAATGGTTATCCAACATCTTCTTAAAAATTTCCTTCTGCAGGCAAGTTGTTCCACTCATTAATTGTTCTAACTGTCAGGAAATTTCTCCTTAGTTCTAAGTTGCTTCTCTCCTTGATTAGTTTCCACCCATTGCTTCTTGTTCTACCCCCAGGTGCTTTGGAGAATAGTTTGACTCTCTTCTTTGTGGCAACCCCTGAGATATTGGAACACTGCTATCGTGTCTCCTCTAGTCCTTATTTCATTAAACTAGACATAGTTTAGTTGTTGTCCCAAAGGTGCTTTTTCAAAAGGCAAGTGGTCTTTGTTTTTCCTTGAAGACATTTCATCTCTCATCCAAGAAGCTTCTTCATTTCTGACTGAATGTTGGAGGGTGGAAGGATTTATATTCCTTGCAGTCATCTGGTCGTTAGCACTTTTTCTGAGTCATTGAGACCAAGGGTGGGTTCTAATTTTTTTTACTACCGGTTCTGTGGGCGTGGCTTATTTTGTGGGCATGGCTTGATGGTCATATGACTGGGTAGGCGTGGCCAACTCAATGTCTCTCATGTCAAGGGGTACCTCGCCTGGCCCCTCCTCTCCCAGCCATTCCTTGTCACACCCAGCCTCAACGTATCTATAGTTCTTCAAAAATGTTGTTCACCTTTTTTCAACTTTATTATCTACATACTATAGATCAGGGGTCTCCAAACTTGGCCACTTTAAGACTTATGGACTTCAACTCCCAGAATTCCTCAGCCAGCTTTGCTGTCTTAAAGTCTTAAAGTGGCCAAGGCTAGAGACCTCTGCTATAGATGCACTTTCATGGACCATTGAAAGGAGGAAATGGCTCACATGCTTTGCCTAAGAGTGTGACAGGCAACAATCTTTTAAGGGGCTGCTAGAAAGAAGGGGGGAGGAAGTATTTTCCAAAGCACCAGAAGGCAAAACAAGAAGCAATGGATGGAAACTCAACAAAGAGAGAAGCAACCTAAAACTAAGGAGAAACTTCCTGACAGTGTGAACCTATATAGATTTCAGTCATAATTTCACATATAAAATAGCCATTCATGTAATGCAACCTGCATATTGTTCAAAACAGTCATTAGTATTATGGCTGATGTTTGACAGCAAGCCTAAAATTCCCATTCCCTCCCCACTCCAGGGGAAGGTTACTTCAAAATCCCCATTTCCTCCCCACCCCACTAATCTGTTCTGGGAAGGAATCAAACTCCCCTCTCTTCATTTCCCAAATAAAATATCCCAGATAATTAAGGAATAATCAAGCTGCTAGCAAGGAACCTGCCTGGAATTCCACACTCTTGCCAGCTGCATAAAGGAAACTTTGTAAGCAGAAAACAGCTAGAGATCATAGAAAGTGGAAGCCGGAAGTTTGGCTCCATTTACAAGCAGGCAGAAAACTCATTCAAGACAGGATACCTCACAATGGAAATTGCCCAAACCATTTTAGAATCACAAAGCCCATGTTGCACAAACCCCAAAACTTCCAAAACATTGAACCATATAAGAATTCCTCCTCTTATCCAATTTGTTGTTCAGCTGACCCAGAAAGGAGCTTCTAGTCGCTCTGTCAATTTAAAACGACAGCATTCCCCCCCCCCTCTTCTTCTTTGCCAAACGATCTCCTGGCTGAGAAGCGAGCTGATCAGCTGGGAGCCTTCTTGGCTTCTCAATTTAAAGGGACGATATCTTGTTGTTGTTTTTTCTCTTCTTTGACAAGTGAGTCTTGATTTTTTCCTTCTAGCCGATCAGCTGGGAGTCGGGAGGCAGCAATAGATTGGGGGCTGGGGCAGGCAGATTTTTTACTACCGGTTCTCCAAACTACTCAAAATGTTTACTACCGGTTCTTGCGAACTGGGGAGAACCGATAGCAACCCACTACTGTTTGAGACCACATTGAGAGCACAAGTAAACCTCCAAGAGGTCAAACCTTTAGGTCTATACCTGCCATTTTCCAAGGGAAGGCAGATATTATGGTGAGATTCTTGTAATGTAGGTGATAAACAATAAATTATTTATTTGGCCATATCCTTATGTGGCTCTGGTTGCTTGCTCCTGACATCTCCTTGAGATCCATGGGACTTCCACCCAGATGATATTCCGGAAGGTCTTGAAAACTTGGCTGTTCTCCCAGGCTTTGGGGTAGATTGGATGGATCCCCTTGTTGGATGTATGCTGTACATGTTTTGCATCTCTTTTTGTTCTGTGTTTTTATCTTGTTCTTTGCTGTAGAGTCAGCTGCATAGAGTTATTTCAGAATCAGGCGGTGCCTCAATCAATCAAATGGAATTGAAGACACTGCTTATTTGTGCTAAACTCCCTTTAATGTTCTTCAAATATTGAGAACTGAACTTACTCATGTCTAGTCATCTTCATCCCTTCAAAATAGCCAGCTCCCTTGCCTGTCGAATTTTAGTTTTTCTGGGATAAATTGGCTTTTTACTATCAGTCTTCTACAGATGCAATTCTGATATCGTTAACCTTAGAAATAGAAATAATTGTAAGTGTCCTTTTGAGACATATTTATGTGAGATGTGGAATACAAAAAAACATTTGTCTATATGAAACATGGACCGTAGCTTCTATTTTCATCTTTATCAGTAAGTTAACACTGAAAGGTAAATCTATAAATTGTTCCATCAAATTTTAGGAAGTAGTATGCTGGCTGAGATTCTCCTTCTCTTTCTTTAGTCTGTGCAACCTGATAAAGCTTCACAGATGCTTTAATGTCTATTCGTAGCGATACTAGATAGATACAATAGCTCTGCCTAACTCAGATTATTCTGGCCTCATGGGAATATGTTCACCTCCGGTGGATTTATATTCTAGGCAGAAGGTATTACACCTGCTAATATATAAATTTTAGAAAAAGCCTCCTGTAAGTTCTGCTATTGTCGCACCTTCATTTTCTCACCCACCTTGAAAATTTAATTTCAGAGTGCAACTGCCATTCCATTCATCTCAGCTAGCAGGCTGGTCCCACGCAGAACATCATGTCAGCACCAAGGACATCTAAATAGGATTCACGGGGAGCCAAGGAAATTTCATCTTTTGCCCTTTCTGAGCCTGTGCAAAGGAACATAGCAAAGTAATTTGACTTTCTCATACACATTTAGAATTTTCTACATCCCAGGGAATGAGATCATATTTTGCCAACAAAGGACATGGAATATCATGATGCTGATAGTTGCCTATGGAAATGCAGCTTGTTTCTCAAGGATTCCTTTTTTTGGAGCAATGGACACATTTGGAATGTTGAGAACATGGTACAATGATGGGCATGATAGAGAGCATGATCTCCTTTGTCAAAAGGCAAACTGTTGAGGTTCTTCCTCATCAGTCTCTTATCTCCCAGGATGACAGAATAATAGAAAAACAGAGTTGGGAGGGACCTTGGAAGGAAACCCTATACCCGTGAACCTATGGTGAACCTATGGTGAACCTATGGTGAACCTACGGCACACATGCCAGAGGTGGCACGCAGAGCCCTCTCTGTGGGCACACGCGCCATTGCCAGCTGCTCTTCTGGTTTATATCACATGTGCGCCAGCCAGCTGGACTTTGTGGGTGCTGGAAAACAGCCTGAAAATAGCCCAAAAAATGACCAAAAAACAGACCATTTTGGGGCCATTTTCAGGGCATTTTCCAGGCCATTTTTTTGGCTGTTTTCAGGACTGTTTTTGGGCCTTTTTCGAGCTGTGTTTGGGGCTGTTTTCAGGGCCATTTCCAGCTGTTTTTGGGCCAAAAATGGCCCCAAAATGGTGAGGAAACAGCCCAAAAAATGGCCTGAAAATGGCCCAAAAAACAGGCATGCACCCCAGCCAGCTGGTCTCCAGTTTGGGCACTCGGTGTCAAAAAGATTCGCCTCACTGCCCTATGCCATTTCAGACAAATGCTTGTCCAAACTCTTCTTAAAAACCTCAAATCCATGACTTCTAGAGGCAAGTACAATGTTTCCTACCACCTGTGCATGGGTTTTTGGGGTGTTGGGGTGGGGTCTGGAGAGAAGGTGGACACACCACCCAACAGCTCTAGACTGCCACCTCCTAACCTTTTCATTTCTGCACAATATGCGGGGTTCAAAATATATACAAGTCTCAGAGGCATTCTTGGAAATAAAAATGGTGCTTACGGTTGGGATTTTGATTTGCAAATAGGATGGCTTTATTTTTGTGCTAATTTCAGGAAAGGCAGAAATCCTGGTAGGTCTTGAGAAAGATGTGTGGTGTACAACAGTGGCACTGTGTTGAAGGCCCAAGTTTTACCCAATTAAAAACACTCATACAGTGACAAGAAGATGGAACTGGTTGCACCTATGCGCTTTCACATGCAAAGATATATAGATAGATACGCGTACAGAGATACCTATTCCACCGATGGATGAGGATGACAATAGATATACCAACCATTTGACGCTGTGCTTTGCTGGTGACTTTAGCTACATGAATGAAAAGGCATATTATATTTTAATGCCAGCTGAACCTTCTGATCCTCTCCAACACTAACAATTTTCTTTTCACAGAATCCCATGACTCCCCTCTCCATGACTTAGAATCCTATCTAAGCCCCATGACTTAGCCTCTCAATTAACAGTCATTTACTGTTGTGTCCCAGCTTTCATTCTGCATTCTATGTACATGCCTATATTCCCTCTTCATCCTCGATTCACCATTTTTCTCTATACATTATCCATCTGTAGGAAGTTAGCCCCCACCCTCCTCCTAGAAGAATGAAATATTTTAGAAAATATTTAAAAGGCAGAATGTATTTCCCTGGATGAGAAATAGAGAAACATGTTTTAAAGGCAAAGCAGCTTCCTGACTCCACCCCCCCGCCACCTTTGTCAATGGGTCAGAGGTAGAAACTCATTCTCTCCACCTTTGTCAATGGGACCATCATCTGCAAAACAATAGGACCCATCTAGTAACAGAAATTCACCACATGACACCTGGGAAGATTACATCAGCCAGCAAGGCTAGCTAAGACCCCCACCCCCTGGGAGTCTGACAACCAATCAGGATACTCTTCCTGTGCTCCAGAAAGTTCAAAGCTCAGAAAAAGCATAAAGCCAGGGAGCGCACAGGATCTCATCCCTTTTCTGTTCAGGAACTCAAGCCATGTGATCCTGACCACCATTAAACCATCTTTCCAAACAGCCTCCATGTTTCCAGTGTCTTTATCCCCACTTGGAACTGAACCCAGATGGATATTTCTTCCAACACATCTTAGATTAGAAGTGCCAGGAAGCCTACTGTATGTCTCTTCTCTGTTCAACTTTGGGCCATGCTTCCAAATATAGGACATATAAATAAATAATGTTAAAGACAGAAAACTGGGGAGATTCTCAGTCATCCAGGTCATAGCTGTCTCAAAAGTGCTTTTTTTCAAAAGGCAGCTGGACTGTTTTTTCCTGGAGGAAGAAGAACAAAACATTTTGTTTCTCATCCAAGACCTTTCATCAGTTGAGGCAGTGGGGAATGAAAGGATAGGTTCTGATGAGAGGGGGATGCAAGGATTGTATTTCTCTGCAGTCATCTGGTCCATTGTTTTTTTTCCGGTGGGACCGGTCTATCAGGGCAAACTGGTCATATACCCAATTATGGGGTAGAGTATACTGCTTCCATTTTTGCCTTTCAGCCCCAATCCAAATCCCAGAAGGGTATGGCTAGCTGATGAGAACTAAATAGCTTGAAATAGATCTATACTAGTCTCCCTTTATTTCTTTGTCGGTAAAATGTAAATCTAACATCTGGTCTATTAGCACTCTCTGTGAGAGCTGTTGAGGCTATTTGGGGGTTTATCTTTGCCCTCAGGATGCAATTGGTTGCGGAATCTTCTTGGCACGGCTATTGGAGCTGCATTAAAGACAGAAGACAAGTAACTAACAACAATTCTACTGTAACATGAAGTAATTCAAGGATTTGGCTCTGACATGCAGATGTATGAAGGATTTCATAAGTAAAGTGAATCCCAAAAATGTGTTTAAGAACTTTTCAGAGACTTTAATTCCCGTTAAGAATGGAGACAAACAATTGATCAAAATGTCCCTGGGTAGCTCTTAAGGTGCTCAAAAAGTCTTTTTAACAAATAACAACAAACGTCTCTCTCCCTCCCTCCCTCCCTCTCTCTCTCCCCCCTCTCCTTCCCTCCCTCCCTCCCTCTCCCCCTCCCTCCCTCCCTCTCCCCCCCTCCCTGAAGTTGACTTTTAATTTCAAGCTTGATAAACTTTCTGATTGATGAAAGCAATATTCTTGGTTTGTCGTTAGTCATTTGATACTCAGAGGCTGAAGGAAGAATGAGCTTTAGATAAAATTATTTTAAGTGTCTGTGAATGAGTGGTGGAGTGAAACCTTTTAAGGGCTGTTGTTCTGTGAAAATAGGAGGAGAAAATATTGTATATGTTTGCTACCTTGAGTAATAAAGATGGGATTAAAAAAACCCTTTTTAAAAAAACCCCGCTTCATTAACTATCTATTACCAGTCATTTCAGTTTTTGACAAGGAATCTCTTAGCATTTTCTTTACTACAAGGAAAAGATAAGCTTGAAATTCCTCAGCCAAACCTTGTACATTATAAAAATTAGTAAAATATTTATCTAATAGTCTAGAAATAGATTTAAAATTAATAGTTGCATTAATTATTATCTCCAATATTTATATATACTATTTGTAAATAACCAAATCACCCTACAATTCAGCATTTACAAATATAATATTCTAGGCATCTAGGCAGTTTTAGTTAGGATAATTTCTATGAAGCAGAGTTTAGGTTCTCCTGAGACAGTCTGTCCCACACACTATATTATTAGCATGTTTCTCCAACATTAGAAGTTGCTAGCTATAACTAACTAGCTATTGGTTCTTCTAATATTGCCATTTGCATGATAGTCCTTCAGGTATTTAGACATCACTCTCAAGCCTCTATTTTTTTTTTTACTTTTTTAGTTTAGATATATATAGTTATTTCGTAGCACATGATTTCCAGATTGTTCACAATTCTATTTTCCTTCCTTCCTTCCTTCCTTCCTTCCTTCCTTCCTTCCTTCCTTCCTTCCTTCCTTCCTCCCTCCCTCCCTCCCTCCCTCCCTCCCTCCCTTCCTTCCTTTCTTTCTTTCTTTCTTTCTTTCTTTCTTTCTTTCCTCCCTTCTTTCCTCCCTCCCTCTTTCTCTCTCCTTCCTTCCTTCCTATCTATCTTTCTTTCTTTCTATCTTCAGATGATGATATACAGAATTATGTGAAGCAGGGCAGGGGTGAAATCTAAAAATTTTCCCTACTGGTTCTGTGGGCGTGTCTTAATTGGTGGACATGGCTTGGTGGTCAGATGACTGGGTGGGCATGGCCAATAACAATAAATAATAAAAATAATAAATAAGGTATACAAAACAATAAGAGATACCAAAAACCAACTTTCACACTTTACACACACACAATACAACACAACTGACTCACACACAATGTAAAAGCAGCTGCACGTCACCCAAAATGGCTGACTCTCTCTCTCTCTCTCTCTCTCTCACACACACACACACACACACACACACACACACAGCCACATACAGCTTTGTGAGATTTTGTGTGTTTGTGTAGTTAGAGTGAAACACTACAGAAACACACAAAATCTCAGAAAGCTGCACAAATATTTTATTTTATTATTTTTATTTATTTTTTTAGATCAGGGGTCTCCAACCTTAGTAACTTAGTTTGTAGACTTCAACTCCCACAGTTCCTCATTCAGCAAAGCAGGAAGTCAAAGCAAACTGTAATCAGTAGCTGAAGAAAAGCATTGCGTTGCCAGCCCGAAAGGAGCAGTATGCAGTAATTATAGGTAAGTGAGGAGGGGGAATTGGCTGGGCATGGGTGGGGGCTCTTGTAAGTGGGGGCCGTTAAAAAGTGAGTTTAAAAGCCTGTGAGGATCAGGAAACTCCTCTGGGATCACCAGAGGAGGCTTTTAAAACCTCTTTTTTTTCTTTTTCCCCCCCCCCTTCGGCTAAAGAGGGTTTTTTAAAAAAAACTTTTAAAGGGTTTTGATGATCTCTGCTCAACCCCTTGATCATTAGAGGGTTTTTTTTTTACTTTTAAAGGCAAGTTTCGGCTGAAGAAAAACTGCTTTTAAAAGTAAAAAAACAACAACCCTCTGCTGATGGTGCGACTCAGCAGAGGCAGGGGGGCAGGGCCAGGGATTTTTGCTATCGGTCCTCCGAACCAGCAGCCACTATTGCTACCGGATCGGCCGAGCTGGTCCGAACCGGGAGCATTTCACCCCTGAAGCAGGGGTGTCAAACTCACATCATCATGGCAGCGTCACATGATGTATCAGGACTTTTTCTCCCTTTGCTAAAATGGGCGTGGACATGGCCAGCACACATCTGGCCTGTGGTCCAGGAGTTTGACAGTCCTGATGTAGAGTGACTCAGAACATATCGACAGTACCTGAGAAATATTCACAGTATGAAGGATCTTCCATTTATATTTCAGTCTTCTTAGAAGGAATCAAACCAGTTAACCTAAAGCCAACTTCCTGTCTGAAGAATGTTATCATATGATGGGCTTCCTTAAATTATCTTGTTCATTCCTGGATTCAGCCCAAGATCCCTGCTCTTATCTTCAAACCCTTGCTAGAACTCTCCAATCTTTTCTGGTTTTGTAAGCTTGATACATCCAAACCCTGCAAACATTTTTCTTTTACTGTGGTTTCACTGTCCTATGATTCTCTGCTCTTTCAAACTGTTCTGCTATTTCTGCCTTGGTTCTCTTTATAGTTAGAAAAGAAAGCTGGTGCCTCTTTTTTCCCTTCAAAACTCTCTTGAAAAGCCAAACATTTTCTTTTAGCACCATTCAGCAAGAATTTTGCTGGAATTAAATTTGACTTGTAACCAGGCCTCCGTAGCTAAAGCAGTTCCGTATCATTTCCTTTAGCTAGCATTGTGCATGTTGCATTTTCTCTTATATTCCGTACAGTCTGAAATACAGTGATGGTACTGAATGAATGTGGAGAAGAAAATGATTATTGCCATCCCTTGAGAGAGAAGTGCTATTAATACTGTCAACAGCTTTTTCCTTTAATATAAAGGGCGAGATGGCCATTGTCTGAAAAGCTCTTTTTTAAAAAAACAAAACCTTTCTCTACCCTCATAAAGTTATGCAAGGCAGGGCATAGAATCTCATTTTATATGCAGTTCTTTAAAGAAAAAAAAACACCCCTGATTTGCCTTTCATCTTCAACAATACGGCTATTTATCTAAATGCTCTGCATATTTCTCCAAAGAAAGCTTAGGCAAATCAATTTGGTTTCATTCTTTTCTTCTTTTATTTGTATGATGTGCTTTGTGCAATGTGTTTTTCTAAGGAGGCAGAAGTGAGCTTTTCCGATCACATCGACGACGATTATTTCTCTTCCCTGAACAGAATAAACTGTTACGTCGTTTCTTTTGACCAAAGTAGGTTGCTTAATACTGTAGCTATGAATCAGATAAAACACATTGCGCTGTTCCTTGGACCGAGGAGTGAGTTTAGGAAAGAGGATGCATTCTCAAGGAAATGTTGGAAGATCGTACCAATATTTTTATGGAAGCAGGTATATATTTGGAAAGCATCTTTATGGGCGTTTTAGAAGAGTAAGAAGTTTCAGGACCGATGAGACCATGTTTTCCTGATACCTGCTGCGGGTGGCATCGGCTTCCCAAAATTTTAGGCCAAGGTATCTTCCAGGCTTGTGATTTGAAATTCTTTCAACTGTTCAAGGTTTAGCGTGGCAAAACCATCGTGAAAACTTTGAGATGTCAGAATCTACTTTTAGCCTTTTCTTCTCTTTTCCATTTCTTCGTATTTTAGAGGATCTTCAATCAGAGCAGACACTTCTGCATCCCTCTGAGTAGCTTAGCACTGCTGTATGATTTAGACATTTTTCACGATATTTTTTTTTATAGTACTCTGAAAGCTCTTTCATTTGCTCCCTTCAATTCTTCATTTCCCCCTCAATATAGTGATTGACCTTGAGTGTGACACTGACAGAAATCTTTTGCCTGGTGGTGATTTTTGCCACCTCACTTGCTTTATGTCCCCTGCTGTTCATTTCTGATAATGATATAGTACAATTGCACTCTCTGACCTCTAACTGACCAGCTTATCGGCAAACTGCTGGGAAACATGAAGTTGGGTGGCACTTCTTATGATAGATCGCATAGGTAGGCTCTCAGGATCACATAGCCACCCCATCTGAAAAAGCAGTTGTATACCTCACAATACAGCTAGAGTCCAGGAAATAAGATATCAGCAGGCCAGATACCAAGAGAGAGAGATGGGAGGAGGGAGGGAGGGAGAGGGAGAGGGAAGGAGGGAGGGAGAGAGAGGGAGGGAGGGAGAGAGAGCGAGGGAAGGAGGGAGGGAAAGAGAGAGAGGGAGGGAGAAGGAGAGAGAGGGAGGGAGAGGGAGAGAGGGAGGGAGAGAGAGGGAAGGAGGGAGGGAGGGAGAGAGGGAGGGAGAGAGAGAGAGAGAGAGGAATGGAGGGAGAGAGAGGGTGGGAAGGAAGGATAGGGAGGGAGGGAGGGAGGGAGGGAGAGGGGGGAAATTCAGTTTATAATTCCTTGAACAGATCACAAGGCAGAACGAAAGACCATATTTTGCAAATCTGGTTAATGCAGATTAAGCATAACGGTTCATTAATAGTATGGCTCTGGCAAGTCTTTATTGAAATGAGCTCCGAAGTGCTCATATCCTCAATGTTGCTGTGTAATAGCACATAGAGTACACAGGGGATAGGAGAGAAAAAAATAAATTAGCATCTATTCGGGGATGAGAAATAGTGATGGTGTTGTGGGAGAGACGTCATTGCAAACACTGAAAGAGATTAAGCAGCATTTGTCTGTAGGAAGGTAGGAAGAGAAATGAATCCCTTTGCATTTTAATGCAATCTTATGTAAGTCACATTTTCAAACCAAGGTATGATCCCAAATAAACTTTAAAGTTTACACTTTTTCAAATATTGAAAAACCATCTCCCAATTCCTAACAAACAGGAAGCAGCAGGTGAAGCTAAGCAGGATCACATCGAATACCTGTACAATTAGCACAGGGACGCCCCAAGGCTGTGTGCTCTCCCCACTTCTCTTCTCTCTGTATACCAATGACTGCATCTCCAACGATCCATCTGTTAAGCTACTGAAGTTCGCAGATGACACAACAGTGATTGGTCTCATTCGAGACAAAGATGAATCCGCATATAGACGAGAGGTCGAACGACTAGCCTTGTGGTGCAACCGAAACAATCTGGAACTGAACACACTCAAAACCGTAGAAATGGTGGTAGACTTTAGGAGAAACCCTTCCATACTTCCACCTCTCACAATACTTGACAACACAGTATCAACAGTAGAAACCTTCAAATTTCTGGGTTCTATCATATCGCAAGATCTCAAATGGACAGTTAACATCAAAAACATCATTAAAAAAGGACAACAAAAAATGTTCTTTCTGCGCCAACTCAGGAAGCTCAAACTGCCCAAGGAGCTCCTGATCCAGTTCCACAGAGGAATTATTGAGTCTGTCATTTGCACTTCTGTAACTGTCTGGTTCAGTTCTGCAACCCAACAAGAAAGACACAGACTTCAGAGGATAATTAGAACTGCAGAAAAAACAATTGTTACCAACCTGCCTTCCATTGAGGACCTGTATACTGCACGAATCAAGAAGAGGGCCGTGAAAATATTTACAGATCCCTCACATCCAGGACATAAACTGTTTCAACTCCTACCCTCAAACCGACGCTATAGAGCACTGCACACCAGAACAACTAGACACAAGAACAGTTTTTTCCCAAAGGCCATCACTCTGCTAAACAAATAATTCCCTCAACACTGTCAAACTATTTACTAAATCTGCACTACTATTAATCTTCTCATTGTTCCCATCACTAATCTCTTTCCACTTATGACTGTGACTGTAACTTTGTTGCTGGTAATTCTTATGATTTATATTGATATTGGTTGTTCCTGATTGCTTTTTTGTTCCCTATGATTATCATTAAGTGTTGTATCATTAAGTGTTAAATTTTTACCCTATGACTATCATTAAGTGTTGTACTTTATGATTCTTGTCGAATGTATCTTTTCTTTTATGTACACTGAGAGCATATGCACCAAGACAAATTCCTTGTGTGTCCAATCACACTTGGCCAATAAAATTATATTCCATTCTATTCAATTAAGAAATAAATAGAAGATGGGAAATTTCAGTCTTGCCAAACTCCCCAACAGGTAACAGACAGATTAACTATGCAGAGATTCATAAATGTCTTCCTTTGTTGAAAACTTAGCTGTAAAAGAAGGAGAAGGAGAAGGAGAAGGAGAAGAAGAAGAAGAAGAAGAAGAAGAAGAAGAAGAAGAAGAAGAAGAAGAAGAAGAAGAAGAAGAAGAAGAAGAAATTTTGTATCAAATTGCTCATGTATATATGCATATATGTATATATGTATATATACAGAGAGAGAGAGAGATTTTCTGCAGGAACAAAGATATGATATGATAAATCATATCAATTGATATATGATATAATTGTTGATATAATATGATATAATTGTTGGGCCACATGGAACTCTTCATAAAACAATGAGGGAAGTTTATACACATGGATAAATTTAAGGTTGGGGAATTACTGCTGCTTGATATAAAGTGAAAATCTTCATTATTCAGTGCCAGAATTAATGATTTCATATCAATGGCATTGCTATGACACCTAAAGAAGATGGCAGGATTACTTTGTGTCATGGGGAATGAAGGTGCCAATTATTCTGGGGAATTTGCTTAGTAGCACTGTCCTGTGGTTCACTGCCGTATGCCATACAATAACTTGAGACAGTGTTAGTCTTTAATGTACCCTTTATCGTGTATGAAATGCCATATTCCCATACACTCTTTTTTTTTTAATAGAAAATGGGACTTCTGAAGCTTTCTTGCAAAGAATTTGCCTGGTGACTAACTTGTTCATTTTGCTCACCCAATATACTTCCATCTTTTTTTCCAGCCTGCTAGCCTTCCTTCCATAGCTATACATTGCCCTTGGTTTTGCCTTATGTCCCGAATCCAATCCAATCCAATCCAATCCAATCCAATCCAATCCAATCCAATCCAATCTGTTCTCTTGTTTGAAAACTACATTAAACATAAACAGAGGTTACTGTTCTCATGCCCAATACCAATGAAATACCAGATGCATCCTAAAAGCAGTTTTTTTTTCAACAAGATCTTCCTTTCTTCCCCCCTTTTTTTTCCAGATTGCCAAAATCTTTTCAATCAGTACTTACTCCTGGAGGCAATCAAAACTAGAGAGAATATTTTGAAAATGCTGTTCTGTGCTGTGCATTTTCATAGTTAGATATGGTAGACTCAATTAGCACCACATTAGCAATAAATAAGCGCACTCGGCAAAGAAGGAAAAAAAATATCAATAATCTACTCACAGCCACTCCATAACTCAGCACCATGTTTTCACCTCACATAGGCACCTTAATTAGAAGTTTGCCCATGTGCCTGCTTTACTCATTAGCTGCCTCTTTGCTGAAAAGGAATAATGAGCTGAGCTCCCTAATCTGACGTTAACAAATTGCCACCATTTGGGGAGGCATTGCAATGTAAAATGGTGATGTTCATTATCAAAATTATGTTTGAAGAGCAGGTCTCATCTGGGCTCAGTGTTGTGAGATAGTTTCTGTTCTGGGAAGGGCTCCAGACCAGGAATGGAGAAACAGTGGAAGAAAAAAAAACCCAAGGGAAACTGGTTGATGCCCAGTATTCCTCAAAATTTATTCCCCTCGCCTTAGGAGGAGGGACTGTGCTAGATCTTCCCTGAAGAAACACAAAAACTGTATATCAAACAGTATAAAATAATAGTTAGAGAATCCATTTAGGACAGGTTGAAATTCCATTCATCTAAGAAGCTTGCTGAGTGGTTTTAATTATCCCATTATATTCTAACTTTGGGTGACGTGGTGGCTTAGCAGTTAAGATGCTGGGCTTATCAGCTGGTTTGAGGTTTCAGACCCGAGCACCATGCAACAGGGTTTGAGACCTAGGTTTGAGATCCAGGTTTGAGGGTGAGCTCCCATCCCCATGCCATGCGACAGGTTTGAGACCCAGGTTTATTTATTTATTTATTTATTTATTCGATTTTTATAGGTTTGAGACCCAAGCGCCATGCAACAGGGTGAGCTCCCATCTTCATGCCCAGCTCCTCCCAACCTAGAAGTTTGAAAGCATGCAGATTTTACTGTTGTTGTTAGTTGTGAAGTCATGTCCAACCCATTGTGACCCCATGGACAACATTCCTTCAGGCCTTCCTGTCCATTTAAGCTTATGCGTACTGCTTCAGTGACTCCATCCAGCCACCTCATTCTCTGTCGTCCCCTTCTTCTTTTGCTCTCAATATTTTCCAGCATTAGGCTCTTCTTCAGTGAGTCCTTCCTTCTCATTAGGTGGCCAAAGTATTTGAGTTTCATCTTCAGGATCTGGCCTTCTAAAGAGCAGTAAGGGTTGATCTCCTCTAGGACTGACCGATTTGATCGCCTTGCAGTCCAAGGGACTCACAGGAGTCTTCTCTATCACATAGTTCAAAGGCCTCAATTTTTTGGCGCTCAGCCTTTCTTATGGTCCAACTTTCACAGCCTGCAGATACAACTAGATAAATAGGTACCACTTTGGTGGGAAGGTAACAGCACTCTATGACATCATGCTGGCCATGTGACCATGGAAATAAATGTCTTTGGATAGTGCTGGCTCAATGGAAATGGAAATATTCTGCCCTTGGACATCCAGATGCAGCTATTCAAACCTTGACTAGGCTTATGGTATAATAGAATAGTTGATGCCCTCAGTAAAATAGCATCTGCTCCACTCCGTTATAGGATTGGATAAAATGTGAGTAGTAGCTATGTAGTAGTAGTAGTAGTAGTAGTACTAGTAGTAGTTCTTCCTTACTGTCTGTGAAATATCAACAATATGTACCACTTTGAGACCCTTGAAAGGCAGGATGTAAATAAAATGATGCGTACCAGCCTGACTTACATATCAGTTTTCTTGAGTTAAAATATGTGAAGACCAGACAATATGCCATGATGACAAGCCCGAAACAAAGACTCCAGACCAAATCAAAGAAATTTCTCTGAGGTTGATCAAAATCTTCATCCAAATTATTTTTGATACCAACATAGCAACCGATGCAAGTGGGACCCTGCTTTATAAACTCTGTGAAACCAGAGCGTCTGTTGCGTTTTAAAATTACAATAATATTTACTAATCTGACATTGTGCATACTTGCTCAGTGGTAGTTCTACTGTTGTAGAACTCTGGGATTTAATGAAGTATAGGATACAGAGGTGGTTGCGGTTAAGGAGAGAGTAACTAGTTTCATACCCTGAAACTACTTTTTGAAAATGATTATTTGCTTTGCTTTGCAATTGTACCAATCTCCCCACCCCCCCATCCTGCTCCCATTGCATCCATCCTTGGCAGATTATTGCAAATTGGATTTATGTAAAAATATTAATAAAAATTTATGCCATGGTTCAGCGGCTGAAAGAAACTCATATAGATAACATGTACAAAAGAATGTTCAGCTAAGCATTTTCTTCATTAAGAATGAATCACAAATTTCCAGCATGTGATGTGCTTTTTTTATTATTATTAACAAATCTTAGATGTGACAGATGATTTTTTTATTAACTAAAGTGTTTATGAATAAGTTTAACCGTACCAGCGCTGTGCTTCTAGGCAAGTCTTTGTTCTGTTTGTATGGCCCATTAATCCTGAAGACATTCTCTCCTCTCGCCGTTTCAAATGTCTCCTGGCATTTAAACAGAGGTAAAGATAAATGGGTGTCATGTGGATATACCAAGAGAAGGCTTCACAAAACAAACAAATCGTAGCAAGGGTTTAAACTTAAATATCTCAACGATAGAAAGTCAATTGTGAGAAAGAGTAAAAGAAATGCCAAACTATTATTTAAACAGTACATCTTTAGTAATGAAACACTAGTCTACACCCATGCTTGTTTGTGTATGCATGTGATACATTTGATATTGAAATATCTTTGAAGTCAACAAAAGCCCCATCCCTATCCTTCCAGTTTGTCTGTAAAACGATTGCTGTCTTAATTATGATAATTAAGCCTCCGGCTATATACAGGTAGTCCTTAATTTGCCACCAGTCATTTAATGATCATTCAGAGGGATGCTGGCCTTGGAAAGGGTGCTTTATGGCATAAAACATTTTTTTGGTTGTCATAAAAGGTTGCACTGCCCTTCCCACAGTCAAATGACCACAATTTCACGTGCTGGGCACCCTGATCACATTTAGAACAGCAACCTGCAATTATGTGACTGCAATTTACAGCTTTTTTTCCTGATTACTGACTTTTTGGGGGGGGGGGCAGTTTCTGGCAAAATACAAAAAAAGTCTATGAAGAACCCCGGTGGTGCAGTGGTTAGAATGCAGTACTTCAGGCTACGTCCGCTGACTGGTGGCTGACTGCAATTTGGCAGTTCGATCCTGAACAGTTCAAGGTTAACTCAACCTCCCATCCTTCCGAGATCTGTAAAATGAGGACCCAGATTGTTGGGGGCAATATGCTGACTCTGTAAACCGCTTAAGAAAGGGCTGTAAAGCACGGTGAAGTGGTATATAAGTTCTATTGCTATTCCTACAACAGTTCATTTAGCGACCATCAAAGTTACAACCACACTGAAAAAAGTGGCCTATGACCATTTTTCATACTTACAACCGTTGCAGCATTCCCCGTGGCCACAGGATCAAAATTCAGACACTTGGCAACTGACCTATATATATATGATGGTTGCAGAATCCCGGGGTCAAGTGATCACCTTTTGCAACCTTCTGATAAGCAAAGTCAATGGGGGAGTCAGATTTACTTAACAACTGTGTGACTAAATAACAACTGCAATGGTTTACTTAACAATTGTGGCAAGAAAGGTCATAAAATGAGCTAAAACTCATTTCACAAATTTTTCACTTAGCAACATGCCTTTTGGGCTCAGTTCTGCTCGTAACTCAAGGACTACCTGTGCATCCATTTGGAAGAATGGATTCAGACTTATAACCATGACTTACTTAATGACCGCTGTAAAAACATTTGTAGCATCAATTCAGATCATGTTGAAGCCTCGAATTACGACCATCATAACCTAGGTTTGAAATTCCAGGCCCAGTTGTGCTTGTAAGATAAGGACTACCTGTATTAGCCATATCAGTAGAGCTATAATTGAGTCCGTCATTTGAAAAAGAATGCTTATTGAATCACCCCTAACAAAGAATTTGCTATGCAACAATATTGCCAGTTTAACATTCAGTCTCCCCTTATGTTTGCAATATATGGGCAGTAGATTTAATTCATTTTAAGAATGTTATTACCATTAACCTTGCAATAGAAATGGTTATAACAGAACCCTTAGAATAGGGGTGGGTAACTATGGCCCCTTTATGATCTGTGGACTTCAACTCCCAGAATTCCTGATCCAGCTTGCAAGTTCAAGCTCTCTGAAAGAATCTGAACTACTAGTGGTCAAAGCAAATTGGCGGCAGATAAGAGTCAATGGAATTCAAGGTGGGCTGGACTTAGATCTCTGTGGGTGCACAGGGATTCGAGACTGATGATGCATTTTATCTCCTCCCTCGGGCTCAGTCCGGTCACCTCTTACAACCTCCTTGTACCACTGCCACTGGTTGTTGCTATCAGAATGGTGCTTCCACCATATTAATTGAGTTGCATTTGGGTTGGGAAAGTTCTTCCTTCACCTTAATCTCTTGTGTGATGTTAGGGGCCAGGCTGGCTTGACAGTTCTGAGAGTTACAAGTACAGCACCTTTGGTTGATTAATTGGGACAAGATTGGCTTAAGATACTGCATGCTTTTTCAAAACAGCTCCTAAGATTGATTAGCTACTATGTTTGTTATCAGTTCTGACCACACATCTTGTGGCTCTCTTAGGAATCAATCTAGTAAGATGATAGGTTACCATTCTTAGCTGACATTAAGACATTGTGTCTATATTTTAATGTGGTAAACCAAACTTTGTATGCATTTATGTATGATTAAATATTTGTAGTGAAATAAATTAAGCCTGACTAGGTGGCTGAGTGGCTAAGACACTGAGCTTTCGATCAGAAGGTTTGGCAGTTCGGCGGATCAAATCCCTAGTAAAGGTCTCCTGCGTGAGCAGGGGGTTGGAGTAGTTGACCTCCAAGGTCCCTTCCAACTCTGTTACTGTTAAAGTGCATATTCCCCAGGCTGGTAGGTTCTACCATTGCATACAACTTAATTATATCTCACATTCATTCATTCATTCATTCATTCATTCATTCATTTATTTATTTATTTATTTATTTATCACACAGTATATATAAGCATAAGCATGTAATAACTATACAATATATAAGCATATATATAAGTATGAGTATGTACTAACTATATTAATTGGATATAAGGAAAGGAAACAATAGGACAGGAATGGTAGGCATGCTTGTGCTCTTATGCACGCCCCTTACAGACCTCTTAGAAATGGGGTGAGGTCAATGATAGACAGTTTTTGGTTGAAGCTTTGGGGATTATCGGAAGAGACCACAGAGTCAGAAATTATTCCAAGCATTAACAACTCTGTTAACTGAAGTCATATTTTCTGTAATCAAGATTGGAGCGATTAACATTAAGCTTAAATCTATTGTGTGCTCGTGTATTGTTGCAATTGAAACTGAAGTAGTCTTCAACAGGAAGGACATTATAATAGATGATTTTATGAGTTAAACTCAGGTCATGTCGAAGGCGGCGCAGTTCTAAATTTTCTAAGCCCAGGATTTCAAGTCTGGTGGCATAAGGTATTTTGTTGTATTCAGAGGAGTGGAGAACTCTTCTTGTAAAATATTTCTGGACACGCTCAATTGTATTGATGTCAGAAATGTGGCATGGGTTCCAGACAGTCGAGCTGTATTCAAGAATTGGTCTAGCAAATGTTTTATATGCTCTGGTTAGTAGTGTAGTGTTTTTGGAGAAGAAGCTACACAAGATTAGGTTTACAACTCTTAAAGCCTTTTCTTGTGATGTAGTTGCAGAGGCTTTGGCCCTTAGATCATTTGATATGAAAACTCCAAGGTCTTTAACAGGGTGGGGGTCATCTGTAAGGTAATGTCTATCAAGCTTGTACTTAGTGTTTAGGTTCTTTTTTCCAATATGTAAGACTGAGCATTTGCTGGTTGAGATTTGGAGTTGCCAAGTTTTTGACCATTCTGACACAAAGGCAAGGTCTTTTTGAAGGGTAGTTGTATTGTTGGTGGTGTTAAATAATTTGACATCGTCAGCAAAAAGAACACAATTACTTGTAATAGAGATTATTAATGTATAATATGAAGAATGTTGGTCCAAGAACGCTGCCTTGGGGAACGCCACTTTTGACAGGAACAGGATTTGATATAGCATTGCCAATTTTGACCACTTGTTGTCTGTTTGACAGGAAAGCTGTTATCCAATTGTGAAGGGGTCCTGAAATGCCGTAGGATTTTAGTTTTAGGAGAAGTTTATCATATACTACTGAGTCAAAAGCTTTACATGTTTATTAGGTTCATTTTTCTGATTACCTACTCTTAAAATCCTCTTGCTTTGTATTTCAGTAACATGTAGAAAGAAGGGAGGAGGAGTTCCTGTAAGTTATTTCTGCAGACATTAATTAATTAAGACAAATGAGGCACTCTGAGAAAAGATGAAGCTCCTTTGTGCTGTGCTGTGATAGGACAGGCCCCAGGGAATTAGGGTCCCCAATGAACTTTCCGTGCCTATTTTCAGAGCAGACTGAAATGCAGGAGAATGGTGGCAAGAGGGTGTTTATATTCACCCTTGAAGGCTTATTGCTTGGTCTTTTCTTAATAATCTCACTTGGGTTTCCTCAATAATGCCAGCATATAACCAAGATTGGATGTCAAGGAGCACCATGATATGGTACAGTATTCATTACACCATCCCAACTGCCTGAGATAATCCATGTGAGTGACGGTAAGAAAAATGGTGCTAAAACAGCCACAGGTCAGTTCAGGAAAACAAGTAATGAATATTCATGAAAAATAATCCTAATTAAGCAAAGTTAAGCATAACATAAATTATGATGCCTACACCTAGGCTGCCATGGCACCAGTGGGATGTTGGTAGCTCACAACTTCCCTACCACCATATCAAGAGTGTTGGTCCTGATGACACAGATAAACCAGGGGTGGGATTCAGCCAGTTTGTACCGGTTCGGGTGAACCGGTAGTTGTGACTTGCGGGTGGGCTGGGCCCGCCCCCACCCACCTGCCCCGGCACTATGCCGTCCTATTTAGCTGTATTTTTTAAGCCGAGTGCATGTGTGCAAGCATGCGCGCGAGCAAAGCGCATGCACAGAAGGCCGTGCACATGCACGCTCACATTTTCGGTGCTGGGGCAAACTGGTTGTTAAATTATGTGAAGCCCACCTCCGAGATAAACCTCCAGGTGACCTTAGCAACCTGCTAAAAGAATGCAAATGTCCAGCTGTCTGCAAGGAGTATAAATCAGGAATGAAATCCAAAATTTTTTCCTACCGGTTCTGTGGGCATGGCTTGGTGGGTGTGGCAGGGGAAGAATATTGCAAAATCTCCATTCCCACATGGGGTGGGTTCCAAATTTTTTTACTACCAGTTCTGTGGGCGTGGCTTATTTGGTGGGCGTGGCTTGGTGGTCATGTGACTGAGTGGGCATGGCCAACTTGACGTCACTCAGGGCAAAGTGGGACGGCACCTTACTGTGAGTGACATCAAGTTGGCCATGCCCACTAATTCACATGACCAATGCTGCAGAGACAGGGCGATTTCTCCCGGGGGACAGCCAGAGCTTCGCCGCCTCCTCTTTTCCTCAGAGGAACTGCCTCCAAGTCCTTGTGAAGGGACACACACATAACACAACACAACAGACTCACACACAATGTAAAAGCAGCTGTACTTCACCCAAAATGGCCCCTGCCACAAGCAGGAATCTCACACAGCCACAAAAAGCTCAAAAACCAACTTTCACACTTTACACACACACACACACACACACACAACACAACACAACTGACTCACTCACTCACACACACACACACACAAAATGACACATACAGCTTTGTGAGATTCTATGTGTTTGTGTAGTTAGAGTGAAACACTACAGAAACACACCAAATCTCAGAAAGCTGCACAAATATTTTATCATTTTATTTTATTTATATTTTTTAGATCAGGGGTCTCCAACCTTAGTAACTTTAAGGTTTGTGGACTTCAACTCCAGAGTTCCTCAGTCAGCAAAGGCACTGAGGACATGGATTGCAGGCAGGCAGATTCAGTTGCTAGCTGATGCAACTGATTGCAGAAGCCGAAGGAAAGTGAGCCCGAAAGGAGTAGTAATTATCTAAGTGAGGAGGGGGGATTGGGTGGGCCAGAGGAAAAAAAGATTTTAAAAGGCTCCTCTGAGGATCCCAGCTGAAGTTGCCTAATAGCAGCCCAGAACCTCTTAACTCAGCTGGGATCGCCAGAGGAGCCTTTTAAAACCTTTTGTTTTAACAACCTCTTCGGCCGAAGAGGTTGTTAAAAAAAAGAAAGAACTTTTAAAGGGTTCTGATGATCCTTGCTAAGCTGCTCCATCATCAGAGGTTTTTTTTTTTACTTTTAAAAGCCTTTTTTTGGCTGAAGAAAAGATGCTTTTAAAAGTAAAAAAAACAAACAAACCTCTGATGATCTGGGAACCGGTTCGGGGGCGTGGCCAGCCACCATTACTACCAGTTCTCCGAACGCCAGCAGTTTTTTATTACCGGCTCTCCAGAACCGGAGTGAACTGAGAGCAATCCACCATTGATTCCCACCCCACTCTGGGGCCAGCCAGAGGTGCTATTTGCCGGTTCTTTGAACTACTCAAAATTTCTGCTACTGGTTCTCCAGAACCTGTTAGAACCTACTGGATTTCACCCCTGGTATAAATCCTTCCATTTCCCACCATCCAATCAGAGCTGAAGAAGCTTCTTGAATGAGAAGCGAAACATCTTCAAAGAAAAACCAGAAAGTCTAGTTGCCTCTTGAAAAAGCACCTTTGGAACAGCCGTGACCTGGATGACTGAGAATCTCCACAGACACTGAAGGACAAAACATTCCCACATTAAATTGGCATAGCTGCAGAACCAATATTTTTTAAAAGTAATCTACACTTCCATTGTTAGAAAAAAAAAATCTAACAATCTCAGTCAGAAAATGTCTCTATTAGAACAATCATAACAGCTGATTGGACTCACATAAGTTGGATTTGCAGGAAATTGTAATACTAACAGATTTGAAAGACTTAGATAATTCTACATTTTTAAAGGTTCTTGTCGAAAATACAGGGATTATATCAAATACCAGTAAACATTGTTCTGAGCAGAGCTTAGAAAGATGATTAGCTTTCCTATCAGTTTTCTATATACTCTTTTTGTGAAATAAAAGGTTTTTTTAAAAAAATGTTTAAAACAGCTGTTTCTCAGAATACATGTATTTTATTGAACTGTTATTTTATGCAGCTTGAACTGAATCTTCAAAAGAGGGAGCATCAGTGTTTCCACCCATCCTGGGACATTATTAAAAATGATTAAGCTTCCACTAAGAAGTACTTTCGAAGCTTCTCGCCATTTTATTGGTGTGATGGTGTTCAAGAGGCATTTCGTTTTTTGTCCAGAATGGAATTCAGGACTGATTAGCTTTTATTCTGAAATCTGGATGCTTTCCACCAGAGAGAAACATTACTCTTGAAGCAATGCACTGACAAATGGGATGAAATTGTCCAAGTATTTAGTGATGTCTGTGGTGTTTCTCTATATATTTGTCTTCCTGACTATAATAGCCTAAAAAATAGCTCACAAAAATGACCTTGAAATTGTTTTTAAACCAGCAGTACAGTACCATCATTTCTAACTTGTTCAAAGCAGGTACTGAGATTTCTCAAATCTGGTTGTTTCATTTATTGCTAAGATACTTATTCCTGGATATAATGATTCTGATTCACTGCAGGCATGCAGTTAAATTGAGAAACTGGTCCATTCCCTCTATTCACTGCAGGCATGCAGTTAAATTGAGAAACTGGTCCATTCCCTCTAAACCGACCTGTTTAACCTTTGGTGAGGATATCTTTTGGTCTCTCAAGAACTATTCCCTTTTTGTTACCTCAGACTGTTTAATGACAAGTCATGTCTACTTTCTGAATGGATGAATGAATATATGAACAAGGTAGAGATTCAGTCACGAATCTCCAAAAACTATCATCTAATAGAGCCCCATATCTTTGACTAAGATAATATGCAATTAAATCTCACTGGAACCAACAAAATATTCATCATGATTAAGTCAACCCAAAGTAACTTTTTTGCTGGAACAATATCAGAATCCTAAATAATCTGTGGAACAATTTTCTACCCAAATTGCCCCTCTGCAGCATTGTTTTTTGCTTTGTTAACTGAATGTCCTTCCTATTGCTCCTTGAGGCTGGAGAGAATGAGGCAGGCAGAGGATAGGAAGGTCTTTCATTTGGTCTATACGAGAGGTGGAAAATTGACATTTCTGCCAGCTCCCTGTTCTTCCCGTTATCATTCTTTCCCTTGCTGTGTTTGCTTTGGCTACAAAGCATATATATATGTGTGTGTGTGTGTGTGTGTTTGTGTATGCATATATATATGTATGTATAGTATATGTGTGTGTATGTATGTATATGTGTGTGTGTGTGTGTGTGTGTGTGGAGATATATATATATATATATATATATATATATATATATATATATATATATATATATATATATATATATATATATATATATATATATATATATATATATATATATATATATATATATATATATATATATATATATATATATATATATATATATATATATATATATATTATAATAATGCCTGACAGTGCAGGCAGTATGGCAAAGCTGCTCCTTAGATTCCTCCTAATGAGCAAAGGAGTGATGGCAAGGCTCTATGGCAAAAAATCATCTTTGCATTGTTTCCTCTGAAGCAGCTGCTAGGCCTGGTAGCTAATTGGCTCTGCGTACAAAGACCTCTAGGTCAGAACATGGCCCTGATTCCAGATCAGCCCAGCCCTCATATGCGGGAAAAGTCCTAAGAAATCTTAAACCTTGTTAATTGTTTCATTTATTGCTTCTAACACCGGAGCTGTGCTTATTAAGGCAATCTGTTTTTGAAGACAAAATATCTTTTGCTGTTGGTTGTATAATAATTTGATACTCGTTTGATACAAGAATGGAAAACCTCTAGTTGCATCATGACTTCCAGCCAGCTCCCTATTGACTGTTTTACCTAGGAGTGCTGGTGTGTGTCTGTGTGTGATAATCCAGCAATTACTGAAAGATCTCTTAGAAATGGCCCCTAGGAATATAAACTTGAACTATTCACTTTATATAACAACATAATTGTTATATAGTTTGTATGTATGTACCAATTAATTAATGGCTGTGGTTGGAAGCTATGTTGAAATGTTGAAATGATAGTTTTTAATCCTATGCCTCCCAGATATGGTGCACCAACTTCCATAATCCCCAGCCAGCAAGGTTATTTGTCTTATGGAAGAAAATGTGGAAAGCTGTGATCTGTGTTAGGAAGAGTTTTAATATAACCCAAAATATTTGGGATTGTGGGGAGGCGTGTAAAAAACAACACAAATCTAAGATTGAATTCCTACATGTAGCATCGTTCGGTGCTAATCCTTAGATGATTAAACCTTGTGATGTGCATCTCTCGGCAAAAGGTTCTTAAGATTCTTTTTCTTCCTTTCAGAGCTTTTTACAAACGTAATTTCTGATCCATAGGAGCTCGACGCAGCTTTAGTCTGAAATGCTCCGAGCCAGGTTTGTCATCTTTAAAAAAAGGGCGCTTCAGTGCCAAAGAACATAGATATTGGCATCCCTGCTCTGTGAGAACGCCAGCGATATGCAAATGGACCTACAAGGCTGTTCAGACATGCGTAATGCTTATTCGTTGTTCCTACTAGGATCAGCGGATATAGCAGAAACATTCATATTTGTGCGAAATGATACAGTCTGATTACAATGTTGAAATGAATCCAATGTAAACTCTGCCTCTATCTGGCTGTGCTATATATTCTATACTGATGCTTGTTTTCAATATCCCAAAACTTCTTCCATTCACAGCCACTTCCAATCTAAAGGAGTATTTTAACTGTTTGAACTGAGATGGGGAGAAAGCATGTTCTTTGTCATATCTTTTTTTCCCCTAACAATTCCCGTTATGTTCCCTGAAAATCTCTTCTGGAAGCTTTTTGGGGCCATCCAGGAGCGAATATGGATGAGGAACATGGGTCTGCATTCAGAGAGGAATTGACATAATCATCTTCTCTCCATTCCACAGGCAAGGTAATTATGAACAGGACACTGATCCTTGGTGGACTGGGATGCTGGATCCAGGACTATTGGATTTGTTCATATTTTATTATAGCTTTCTCTCATCTCCTATTATTCAGTGTTTTATTTTGCTCTCCACCTAATATGAGCCAAATCCATCACCCATGCAAATTCTTGCTGCTGAACATTGGAGAGTAGAAATCAATCCGCTTTCAAAAAAGTAGATTTTCTTATTCCACTAAGCTTCTTAATTAAGTCTCATTTTCAGACTTGATTTCAGAGTTTTATGGGTAACCAATTGCACTCTGCACAGAGGTCACTGGATTTTCGGCTTTTTCCCCTCCCTCCTTCTGCTCAATCGTGTTGGATTCTCAGAGATTGCCTAGGCAAATCCCTGCAGTTTTCTTGGCAAGGTTTTTCAGAAGTAGTTTATCCTTGCCTCCTTTCTAGGGCTGAAAAAGAAGGGAATTGATCCAAGATCGCTCAGCTAGTTTTATAGTTAAGGCAGGACTAGAACTCCCAGTTTTTAGCCCGATGCCTTAACCCAGGACTGTCAAACTCCCAGCCCGTGGGCCGGATGGGTCATCCGCTGGCCACGCCCACCCCATTTCAGCAAAGGGGGGGGGAAGTCCCAATACATCACATGATGCCACCGTGACACCGTGAGTTTGACACTCCTGCCTTAGCCACTATATACCAAACTAGCTCTCTAGACTATTGGTCTCATCCAGTTCAAAACAAACAAACAAGACAGGGTTAAAGGAGACTGCAAAGTAATACACAGATTCTTTGTGACCTTATAGCATTTTATTAGGGAAGGAAAAGGAAGCTTTTTATGGGCCAAACTGTGCCAATTGTTTTATATATAGCTGCCTCTGGTGGGTGCTGTGAGTCCCAGTCAGCACTCCAGACAGATTGCTTGCCAGATATCTAATCAACATCTTCATGAGGGAGAGATGTCCTCCAAATAGTGGTTGCCTGGGTCGCTTCTGCACTGTAAGCAGTCAGTGGATCAGATGGATGATTGAGAATCTCCATAGAGAATCATGAGCACGTTTTCCTCCTTTTCTGCCAAAGTCTGAAGCATTTTGATACTTCCCACCAAGCTAAAGGACACCCCCTGAAAAAGAGAAGAAGGAAAATAAAAACCAGTTACAAAAGAGCCTTAAATCCAATGGGCTCGATGTCAAAAGACACTCTCAGGTGGCAACTTGTCTTTTCCACCTCAAGACCTCAGCAGAAATTAAAGTAAGCCTTGTTTGCACAGGCCTTCTTGGGCTTTGGGAGAAGAATGGTATCCACCCAGAGTCTTTTCTCAAAATGAGATGGGTGACAGATAAATGTAATAAATGCATAAATACATCCAGTGGTGAAATCTAAATTTCTTTCCTACCGGTTCTATGGGCGTGGCTTGGTAGTGGTGGGTCATGTGACTGGGTGGGTGTGGCTATGTGACTGGGAGATCAAAAGACAGAAACTCACTAACAATGTCCTGCTGGAGCAGGGTTGGACTAGATGACCTCCAGGTCCCTTCCAGCCCTGGATTAACCTCTGAAGCTGCATCTAGTGCTTCCTTCCTCTCCTTTTTCCTCCCTCCCTCTTTCTTTCTTTCTTTCTTTCTTTCTTTCTTTCTTTCTTTCTTTCTTTCTTTCTTTCTTTCCCTTCCTTTCTTCTCTCTCTTTCTCTCTCTCTCAAACGAACCCTCCATCCCACCCCCCCATTTTCTGCCTAGCAGGCTTCAGCATTTTTACCTTTTAAAAAATGCTTTAAAAAAAAAACACCTCTGACGATCAGGCACCTCAGCTGGGATCGTCAGAGCCTTGTTTTAACCCTTTAAAAGCATTTTTTTACAACCTCTTCAACTGAAGAGGTTGTTAAAAAATGCTTTTAAAAGAAAAAAAAAGGCTCTGATGACTGTGTGGCTCAGCTGGGCATGGGGTGGGGGGGCAGGGATTTTTGCTACCGATTCTCCAAACCATCCGCCGCCTTCGCTATTGAATCGGCCGATCTGGTCTGAACCGGGAGCATTTCACCCCTGAATAAATCCTACTGTCTACAGACCATCCATTGATTCTGCCTCCTGCAGAAAGGCTGGGAAGGCACTGGGTTCACTGCTGAAAGTGTCAGAGGGGAAATTTTAAATAAAGACCTCCCACCCTCCCCCTTGATGTAAGTATGGCCAACCTGTATTGAATCTCCTGCAGATGCCCTGGGAAGATGCTGCACCTTCTATGCCCTGGCAGTGAGGCTAGGGAAATGTCCAGGTAGGACACTGGGGAAAGGAGTAATTGCTTTTTAAGTACTACGAGATATTTTTCACTCTTTTAAAAGATTTTTTTTATCCCATCTTTATTATTTTTTATAACTCAGGTGGTGAACATAGCTGATATTCCTTCCTCGTCCTAATTTTCTCATAACAACAAACTTGTGATGTGAGTTGGAGTGAGAGAAACTGGCTGTCCCTAAGACTCAGCTGGCTTTCATGCCTAAATTGGGTCTAGCACTCACATTGCCTGTCTTCTACCCAGGTGCTTTAACCACTAGACCAATTTTTCCTTCCTTCCTTCCTTCCTTCCTTCCTTCCTTCCTTCCTTCCTTCCTTCCTTCCTTCCTTCCTTCCTTCCTTCCTTCCTTCCTTCCTTCCTTCCTTCCTTCTTTCCTTCCTTCCCTCCCTCTAAGCACTATTGTAGTGGGTAAAATGTCAAGTGTATTATCAGATTACTATAATAACAGAGCAGCGGATCAAAAATTTGTGTACTTTTTACTGTTCTTTTAGGACAGGGCTGTCAAACTTGCAGCCTGTGGGCCAGATGTGTCTTGGCCACGCGCCCATGCCCAGTTTAGCAAAGGGGGAAAAAGTCCCGATATGTCACGTGACACCACCGTGACACCGCAAATTTGACAGCCCTGCTTTAGGAAGAAGGTGAGGCTTATGTTAGAATAGAGTAACAGAGTTGGAAGGGACCTTGGAGGTCTACTTGTCCAACCCCCTGCTTAGGCAGGATACCCTATCCCATTTCAGACAAATAGTTGTCCAATCTCTTCCTAAAAACTTCTAGTATTGGAGCATTCACAACTTCTGGAGGCAAGTTGTTCCACTGATTAATCATTGTAACTGTCCGGAAATTTCTTCTTAGTTCTAGGTTGCTACTCTCCTTGATTAGTTTCCATCCATTGCTTCTTGTCTGGCCCTTGGGTGCTTTGGAGAATGTTAATCAAGTTAAAAATGTTGATTAAAAGTCTTTTTCAGAGATTACTATGCTAAATGTAAATTCAGGTCTCAAATATTTGAGGGGTTTTTTCGGCAAGTAAACAACATATCTATTATTTTCATTTCATATTTCCATTCTACTCTGTCTACATTTGAAATAGTTCCAGGTGTTTTAGCAATCTTCCTTTTACAGTTTAAGGACAAATCTTTTAAAAATAAATCTCAAAGCAGGTAGAATCAATTGATTAGCTCTTAAATCCTAGTGTAAAATGAAAACATGTCTTCTTTAATCCCAGATCTCCAGTTAGAATTGAATCAAGGTTGATTCACCTAGCCTAGCCGAGCAGGGTTTTGGGAAAAGAATGTTAATGACTTCCTTGTTCCCTATGCAAATGAATGGTTTTACTGCCTCTGTAGAGATAGCTGGGAAAACAATGTGGTCATAGGGAAAGTGCCAAGGGGAAAGTTTGGGGATTATTTCTCTTGCTAGATATGTGAGTTGTTCCTTCCTACATGCAAATATTGTGCATCTGCTGAAGATTTTTGTGTCAATGAAGGGATCATTGCGGCTCGTAAGGGAGGCTGAAAAAGTGTCAAGGTGAGGCTTTAAAATGCTGCAGTGTATTAGTCTGTAAGAATAGCTTTGGTTGTATATGTGATAAATTATAATACTATATTACTTTTGATTGATTAAAAAAAAAAAGCACCAATGGCTGCTTTAGTACATTTATGTTGCTGGAGTAGGTGTTGCAGTTCTTTGGAGTAAGCAGAATAACAGAGTTTGAAGGGATCTGTGAAGTCTTCTAAGTCCAACCTTCTGCACCAGCAGGAGACCATATAGTACTGTACCATTCTGGGCAAATGGCTGTCCATTCTATTCCACTGGTTAATCTCACTGTCAGAAAAGTTCTCCTTAGCTCTAGATTGGTTCTTTTCTTGCTTAGTTTCCATTCATTACTTCTTGTTCTGCCTTCTGGTGCTTTGATAAATAGGTTGACCCCTTCTTTATGTCATTCCTTCATTTCACTAACTAGACATACCCAATGCCGCGGTGTGGCTCAGGCTGTAAGAAGCCTGTTATTAAAACACAGCTGCCTGCAATTACTGCAGGTTCTAGTCCCACCAGGTCCAAGGTTGACTTAGCCTTCCATCCTTTATAAGGTAGGTAAAATGAGGACCCAGATTGTTGGGGGGGCAATAAGTTGACTTTGTAAATATACAAATAGAATGAGACTATTGCCTTACACACTGTAAGCCACCCTGAGTCTTCGAAGAAGGGCGGGATATAAATGTAAATAAAAATAATAATAAAAAAAATTCCTGCAATTCACATCCAGAACTTGGTTATAAATAGTCAGAGACACAAATATATTAGAAGGTCCGTAAACTAAAGAAGTCATCAAAATGTTCCCTCCATTTTTGCTGGTCTTCTTTTTTCCAGGGATAAATAAGCAGATTTCCAAACAACTTGACACCACATTTAGTTTTCTAATGAAAATGTCATTCACTCCATTTAGCATGGCTAGGCTTCTTCAAACATCCTGAATTGTTCACATTTCTTGGAAAAGCTAAACAATAAGGTCTACAATTCTGCCATACTCTATAACTGTGATGGCTAACCTTTTTTTCCTCAGGTGCCGAAAGCACGCATGTGGGATTGCATGCACATGCGTGCCCACACCCATAATGGAATTCCCCTCACAAATAGTGTTGGGCGTGCCCTGCCCAACACGCAAGTGCGTGTGACACCCCTGCACTCCCCACCCGCCGGTGTATATGCACATGACCCCATTTTGGGCCTAGCAGTACTCCCTGAAGCCTCTGGAGGCCAGAAACTGCCTGTTTCCAGACTTCCGGTACTTCCGGTAGGCCCGTTTTTCACCTTCTCCAGGTTCCAGAGGCTTTCCTGGAGCCTCAGGAAGGGGGAAAATGGCCTCCGTGGCCCTCCAGAGGTCCTCCGGAGGCTGGAAACGGCCCATTTCCCCACTTCTGGGAGACCCGTTTTTTGCCTTCCCAGAGCCTCTGTGCAAGCCCTGTACTTAACTGGCATCCAAAATGGGCCGCGTGGAGACTCCTGAGAGGGGAGGGGCAGGGCAGTGTGGGTGGGGCCAGCTTAAAATCAGCTGGCTGGCGGGAGGCGCGTGCGCATGCACGGTAGAGCTGACCTAGGACAGCGGCTTGCATGCACACAGAGATTGCTCCATGTGCCACCTGTGGCACGTGTGCTATAGGTTCACCATCACAGCTTTATAAATTAATGGGACTTGTAGAAACAGTAATAATTCACACAAGGTGAAGTCTCCAAAATGTCAACTATAAGGTGACAACCAGAAAGAGGCTGTTATTGACATAGAGCCAGTTTGGTCTACTGGTTAAAGCAGGGGTCACCAAGCCCTGGTCTGTGGACCAGCATCGGTCCATGGCATATCAGAAATTGGGCCGCGCAAACAAGCAAAACCCCATCTGTGGGATGCAGGCAGTCCACAAAACCACGCTCCTGTGGTCCACTGAGGAACTTCTCTCCACGGAACCGATCCCTGGTGCCCTGGGTTAAGGCGTCAGGCTAGAAAGCAGGAGACTGACTTCCAGTCCCACCTTAGCCATGAAAGCCAATTGGGTGACTTTGGATCAGTCATTCCCTCTCACCCCAATTCACTTGACAGGGTGGTGGTTGTGGGGTAAAATAGGAACAGGGAAGGCATGTTGGATTTGTTTGCCGCCTTGAGTTATTTGTAACAATAATAAAGATGGGATTCAAATCAATAAAAATAAAATGATGCCAGATGGTATACTAGTGAGCTGATGGGAGACCATGGCAGAGCTAGAATTGTCAGGCTGGCCAACTGTCTTTAGCTTCTTTCTCAGAGGAACTGAACATTTGGGTAGTTTTAATTATTAGCAACTTTACCTGAAAAGGGTAGCTGGCAAAATGCCAGCTGGAATTCTCAATTTTTTGTTCATCTCTATTGAACACACTGCTCCGAAACTCTATCATTAGTGAAAGTTACTTTTGTTCCAAAGGGACTGAGGGAAATGTGAAGGTGAGAATGGGTAGAAAGCAGGTGAACTTCTGCTTAGTTTACCTCACTTTGGAGGCATAAGGAGATGCCATTCTGGCTGTTGCTTAAAGGAAGAGCTGGGAAAATGTCAACATCTGTTTAACCTCTTCAGGGAATATAATGTTATGGTTAATATGAGTTCAGGTCTCAAACATTTGACATTTCTTTTGAGACATTTTCACTCTACTCTTCCCAAATTTGAAACTGATATTTGGGTTTAAATATCTTTATGTATGTAAAAAAAAAAATACACACCTCAGATTAGATTGAATCAAACTAGTTTCTTAACATATTTTAACATTCTTAACATATCACTAATTCAAATGTGAATATATCCCAGCTCTCCAGTTTGAACTGAATCAAGGTTGTTTTACATGGGCTTAACTAAACTATGTTTGGGGAGAAGAATGTTAATCACTTCCTTCTTCCATATGGAAATGAATGGCTAGTCTACCTCTTGAAGAGAGAGTTGGGAAGATGGCTGCTGTTGCCAAAAAGAGTACTGCAAAGTATCTGAGTGCCTATTTCTTTTTTTGCTGGATATGCAGGTGGTTTTTGCTATTCCATAAGCAATTGTTCTGTGGCTGCTAAAGATTTCTGAGACACTGTGACTTAGAAGAGACTCCAAAAAGGTATCTTTAATGGAGCCTTGATTCTTTTTCTTTTTCCTCTCTTTTTAGTCTGGAAAAATGTGATCTTACTGCCTGTGAAGAAACTTAATAATTTTGGTTCTTATGAGACAAAGCAGAAGGAAGTCAAGATTTTGTGTAAATAAGTGTTTGTAGTAGATGTTATCCAGACAGGGTTTTTTTTTTTTAAGCAGCAATCTTTGGTTTGGATTAGGCTAGGTTTGCGGTGCTGTTTCATTCTTTATACAATTACTGCTAGGACCAACCATTTGTTTCTACTGTACTTCACCAATTCCTGCCAAGAATGATCATGATTCACCCAAGACGAAGTCCACAAAGCTGTTTTACTCCTTCCCTGAAGGAGGCTGTTGCTGGTGCACAACGGAGCTGATGGGAAATGGGACAGAGATCGAATTTTCCTCCCATTCTATCCAAACAGCTGCAAGCCCCGTGGCCTTTTTGGGACCACAAGCCGTGGACTTTCATTCTCTACAGCTGAAATCCAAAGAAAGTGGAATCTGATTGGTTCTTGGAGTCAAGGGCATGGCTCACTTTCATTCTGTCAAAATTTGAAACAGTTCCAGGAGTTTTACTGAGCTCCCTGTTACAGCTTAAGGAAGTTTTTAAAAGTAAATCTCAAAACAAGTTTGGATGCAATTGGTTTGCCATCAAATCCCCAAGTAAAATGGAAGCATGTCGTCTTGTGCACCAGCTCTCCAGTTCAAATTGACTCAAGGCTGGTTCACGCAGGCCTTGCTAAATAGGGCTTTGGGAGGAGACTATTAATGGCTTCCTCCCTCCATATGCAAATGACCATGCTGTTATGCCTCCCATAGAGATGGCTGGGAAGGCAAATTGGCTCTCGGGCACAGCATTCTGGGAAGCATCAGAAGAGGCTCGGAGGATTTATAGTCGTTTTCTTGCTGAATTTTCATTGACTGTTTCCATAGGCAAAAATCCTGCATTCCCTGAAGATCTTTGTGCTGATGCTGAGCTCACTGTGACTAGAGAGAGGGTGGGAAAGGATCAAGGGTGCATCCTTTGGAAAGCATGCATGTAGGAAAATGGATATTATGCCTAGTATGACAAAAGATGGCTGAAAGTCTTTTTGCCTTTGCCTTTCTTGCAGAAAAGGTTTATGAAGAACTGGATACGAATGATATTTTATATAGAAAGTCCAATGCTCTTGGAAAGCTTTTCATTTATTTATATTTTATATTTCTAAACTGCCCATCTTCCTCAGAAGAGTGGTCCGTTCTTCTTCTTTAATCTGAAAGGATGTTTGGGCCATTTTGGGTCCAGAGGATAATCTGCCGACGTAGGGGTGGAGACATGGACGGCGTACATCTTGACGGCTAAGGATGGACATTTTGCCACGACTTTTGGGCCTATTTCTCCATGAGATATTCATTTGCCGATCTACTACGACTGCGAGGTTCCCCCGCCTCGCAGGAATGGCCCTCCAAGCTATCGAGGGCTTACCTTAACGAAGGGTCTTGGGACCCAGAGAGGTGGCATGCGGCTAAGAAGAATTTGTGGGGTTTTTTAAATAGTTTTTTAAATAAGGGTTTTTAAGGGGAGGGATTGACGGGTGGGGGAGGACCCGTCGGGAGGATCCAGCCCTGTGCTAGTTCGCGACATTACGCCATCTTGTCTGAAGGCAGGGGAGGGCGTTCCAGGTTTAGAGGGCTGTTCGATCTGTACGGTAAGTGGGAGAGGCAGATATGGCGGGGAGGGCGTGTCGAGTTATGGGGGCACGTGCTCGAAGTTTGAGAGCGATCACGTGCTCCGGCCCCTCAGTCCCTACCCGTTCCCGGTGGCCATGATCCTCAGAGCTTGGACCTTGGCTGATGTTATGTAATGCCGGTCCGTGGTTAATAAGGCTCCCTGATTTGTGACCTTATTCAGGGAGGTCCATGGACCTCATGGGCATTACGGAGACCTGGTTGGGCCCTGAGGGGGTCCCCTTGTTGAGATGTGCCTCCAGGCTTCCGAGCATTTCATCAGCCGAGAGTCCAAGGTAGGGGTGGGGGTGGCGGTTGTTATTAAGGAAGATCTAGAGCCGAGGAGACCACTGTTCCTCAGATTGCTGGCTGCGAATCCCTCTGTGCGCTGGGGCTATAGGAATCAGTTGGGCTTGGTGATCGCGTACCTGGCTCCTTGCTGCGTGACCACAGCCCTGCCCGAGCTGTTGGAGGTACTGGCTGCTGTGGCGGTTGAGACCCCCAAACTTATAGTTATGGGGGATTTCAACTTGCCATCGGCTGGCCTGTCATCAACGGCAGCTCGGGGGGTCAAACTTCCATGACGGCCTTGGACCTGATTCGAGTAAATGATGGCCCCACGCACACAGGGGAGGCATGCTAGATATGATTTTATCTCTGGACAGTGGTTAAATGATCTGGTATTAGATGATTTAGTAACAGAACCAATGTCATGGTCGGATCATTTTCTCCTTCGCCTAGACTTCCGAACCGCTATTCACCACCGCAGGGAGACGGAACCTATACGGTGGTTCCGTCCCAGGCGCCTGATGGACCCTGAGAGGTTCCAGACGGAGCTTGGGCCATTCCCTGAGGATCTGGCCCACGGCACGACTGAGGAACTGGTCGTGGCCTGGGAGCAGGCCGTGGCCGTGGCCGTGGCCCTGGATCATGTCGCGCCTTTGCGGCCTCTGACCCGGCGTAGATCTCGTCCGGCCCCTTGGTTCTCCGAGGGGCTGAGGGAGATGAAACGCCGGAGAAGACGCCTAGAGAGCACCTGGAGGTCCAGTCGCCCGGTTGATGGGACACTAGTTAGGACCTATACTAGGACCTACCTAGTGGCAATGAGGGAAGCGAGGCGCTCCTACGCCTCTACCCTCATTGCGTCGGCAGATAACCGCCCGGCCGCCCTGTTTCGGGTGACCCGCTCTCTCCTACATCAGGAGGTGCGGGATGACCCTTTGCAGGACGAGCCGAGGAGTTTAGTGGTTATCTATACGATAAAATCGTTCAGCTGAGGGACGGTCTAGACCGAATTTGGGATGTTCCAAGCGAGGGAGAGGAGGCACGTCTTGTTGAGCACATTTGGGATGAGTTTGACCCTGTGGCTTCCGAGGACGTGGACAGGTTGTTGGGGAGGCTTCACGGCACGACATGTTTACTGGACCCGTGCCCTTCCTGGCTGGTACTGGCCACTCAGGCGGTGACACGAGGCTGGCTCCAGAGGATTATCAACGCTTCTTTGTTGGATGGGGTTTTCCCTGCCGCCTTGAAAGAGGCGGTGGTGAGACCCCTCCTTAAGAAGCCCTCTTTGGACCCAGCTATTTTGGCTAATTATCGCCCAGTTCCAACCTTCGCTTTGTTGCGAAGGTTGTAGAAAGTGCCGTGGCGCGACAGCTGCCCCAACACCTGGATGAAGATGTCTATCTAGACCCGTTCCAGTCCAGCTTCCGACCCGGATACAGCACGGAGACAGCTTTGGTCGCATTGGTGGATGATCTCTGGAGGGCCAGGGACAGGGGATATTCCTCTGCCCTGGTCCTATTAGACCTCTCAGCGGCGTTCGATACCATCGATCATGGTATCCTGCTGCGCGGTTGGAGGATTGGGAGTGGGAGGCACCGTATCGGTGGTTCTCCTCCTATCTCTCCGACCGGTCGCAGACGGTGTTGACAGGGGGGCAGAGGTCGACCGCGAGGGGCCTCACTTGTGGGGTCCCTCAGGGGTCGATTCTCTCGCCCCTGCTGTTCAACATCTACATGAAGCCGCTGGGTGAGATCATCAGTGGTTTCGGGGTGAGATACCAGCAGTACGCTGACGACACTCAGCTGTACTTTTCCACCCGGACCACCCCAATGAAGCTGTTGAAGTGCTGTCCCGTGTTTGGAGGCTGTACGGGTCTGGATGGGGAGAAACAGGCTCAAGCTTAATCCTCCAAGACGGAGTGGCTGTGGATGCCGGCACCCGATTCAGTCAGCTGCAGCAGCGGCTGGCTGTTGGTGGCGAGTTACTGGCCCCAAAGGATAGGGTGCGCAACTTGGGTGTCCTTCTGGATGATCGGCTGTCGTTTGGCGATCATTTGACGGCCGTCTCCAGGAGGGCCTTCCACCAGGTTCGCCTGGTCCGCAGTTGCGCCCTTCCTTGATCGGGATGCCTTATGCACGGTCACTCATGCGCTCGTTACCTCTCGCTTGGATTACTGTAATGCTCTCTACATGGGGCTCCCCTGAAGTGCGCCGGAGGCTTCAGTTAGTCCAGAATGCAGCTGCGGGTGATAGAGGAGCTACACGTAGCTCCCATGTAACACCGCTCCTCGCAGACTGCACTGGCTGCCTGTGGCCTTCCGGGTGCACTTTAAGGTGTTGGTTACGACCTTTAAAGCGCCCATGGCTTAGGACCTGGGTACTTACGGGACCGCCTGCTGTTACCATACGCCTCCCACCGACCCGTGCGCTCCCACAGAGAGGGACTTCTCAGGGTGCCGTCCACCAAACAATGTCGGCTGGCGGCCCCCAGGGGAAGGGCCTTCTCTGTGGGGGCTCCCACACTCTGGAACGAGCTTCCCCTGGGCTTACGCCAAATTCCTGACCTTCGGACATTTCGTCGCGAACTCAAGACTCACCTTTTTATCCGCGCGGGGCTGGCTTAAATTGGGATTTTAAATTTTAAATTTATTAATTTTAAATGGGGTTTTAGTAGAGTAAATTTTAATCATTGGGCTAATTTAAATAAGTTTTTTAATATTGGATTTTAAATTTGTATATTGTATTGCTGGTTTTTTATTATGCCTGTACACCGCCCTGAGTCCTTCGGGAGAAGGGCGGTATAAAAATTAAATAAAATAAATAAAATAAAATAAAATAAATATTAAGCTAAGTTGGTTAAATTGTTCTATACTTTGTGGCACTATTGAGTGTGGCTGTCATTGGTTAGGCCCTGAGATATTTTATATTTCCCCTGTTTTTATATTCCCCTGTCAGGCAGCCCTCCAAGGACTTTTGTGTCTTCTGGGACCGACAATCAGGACTTATGTTAGGCTAACCCCGTACAACTATTGCAGCCTTTCCCTGAACAGGTCACTGCTGACATGAGACCTCAGCCTGCAATTTAGTTTCTGCTTTGTGGGAGAAGGACAGAAGGCTCAACTTTTCATCCTGTTGTACCAAAATATGAAGCAGCTGCAAGTGGTTTTGGTGTTTCTGTTATTACATGGCATTGTCCAATCTTCTTTAGCGATAACTCTCATAGATGTTTGAATTGAATTCTTTGCTCTCAAGACACCAGCAGAATTAGAAATATGTCTAGAAACTGCAGCCTGGCTGGCTGGTGGAAAGTTGCTAAAGGTGACAATAGTTCCTCCATCTATCTATCTATCTATCTATCTATCTATCTATCTATCTATCTATCTATCTATCATCTACCTACCTACCTACCTACCTACCTACCTACCTACCTACCTACCTACCTATCTATCTATCTATCTATCTATCTATCTATCTATCTATTTATCTATCTATCTATTTTCGTAGGTTTTCATGGGTATAGGTATGTAGGTCTTGGGATATTTGGGTCTTTTCCCGTGTAAGGTTGAGAGTATCTTGGCTATGTTTTGACAAGGTATCACTTGTCATCTTCAGGCTGGTGCTTATGGCTTCGTACTTGTGCGAGCAAAAAGCATGAAGCCATAAGCACCAGCCTGAAAATGACGAGTGAGACCTCGTCGAAACATTGCCAAGATACCCTCAACCTTACACGGGAAAAGACCTGACTACCCCAACACCTACATACATACATACATACATACATACATACATACATACATACATACATACATATATATATATATATATATATATATATATATATATATATATATATATATATGTTTTCTGAGGTTTTCACGGGTGTTTGTATATAGGTCTTTGGTTGTTCGGGTTTTCTCCCGTGTAAAATTGGAAGTGTCTTGGTGACGTTTCAACGAAGTCTCATTCGTCATCTTCAGGCTTCAGCTTCGTGCTTCTGGGAGCAATGTGTGATCGCAGCTGTTTCTTCCTTTTAACTGCTAGTGGGGGTTTGAACTGATTGGGTGGGAGTTTGGCTGTGCTCTGATTGGCTGGGGGTGTGTTCTGTTTGGGTGGGGGCTTGGTTGTGCTAAAATCCAAGACAGAGAACAAGAAAACAGCACAGCCCTCCTCCCATATATAAAAGGCACCACAGACAGGATCAGCAAGATCCTCCACAAACACAACATCAAGACAGCATTCTGCACAAACCGAAAAATATCCACCATCCTAAGAAACCCCAAAGACAAAATTGAGTTAGAAAATCAAGGAGTATATGAAATCCCATGCACCACCTGCCCCTCCACATACATTGGACAAACCAACAGAAGAATAAGTGCACGCATTGAAGAACACAAGAACTCAGTCAAAAAAGAGGAACCAACTTCTTCCCTGGTCCAACACTTTAAAGTCACAGGACATGATATTGACTTTAAAAAGACCAGAACTGTCGCCAAAACTGAACATTTTAACAACAGAATAATCAGAGAAGCCATTGAGATAGAAAAACGCCCACACAGCATGAACAAACGAGATGATACCTCCCACCTACCAGCCATTTGGAAACCTGCCCTTATTGACAAACGAGTCCCTAACACGAGGAATGACACCAGACCCACACTTACGAGGTCTGTTGTGTCTTGCCCGCCCTCAGAGCAGCCGGGGCCTTCTTATCTGCTCCCGAACACGGAGGAATGTATGCCTCCCGGCCCCAGTCCTGGCTCCATGCCCAGACAAACTGCAGAAGAAGGAGCACCTCCCGGCCCCAGCCCTGACTCCATGCCCAGGCAAACGGAGCAGCTAGACCCTCCTCCTCCACAGCATGTGAGCCTGAGGAGGGTTTATTACCAACAGCTGATTGGAGTGACCCTCGCATCAGAAGATTGGATAGGCGGAGGCAACAGAAGGAAGGGAGGGGCAGGCCTTAATGAGTGCTGAGTCATGGAGCCACACCCCATGGCCTATATAAAGGATCTGCTTTCTAGCAGTCTCTGAGCCAGGCAAAGTCGAACTTATCTTGCTGAAATCACTTTCTGGTCTCCTGCCTGCTCTGAGGACTTTGCTAGGACTTTGGGCAGAGCTGCAGAGGCAAGCCTGATTCAGATTTCCCTGACCCGGCCGTCAGCGGAGGAGTGGGACACGACAAGGTCCACATAGGATGTCACCACTGCACATCCACCCAGAAAGCAGACCCAAACCCACACTGATCATGAAGCACGACCAAGGACCAGAAGCCAGACCGCAGCTGCAACATTAGCCATTTCAAACCCCTCCAATCCATACATGCAGCAGACTGACACCCACTATGAAGATGTAGCACGACCACAAAGCCAAACAACAGCTATGCAGCTCACCAGCTCAAGTCCCTCTGCAACACAGACTAAACTGAGCACAACCAAGCCCCCACCCAAACAGGACACACCCCCAGCCAATCAGAGCACAAAAAAAACCCCAGCCAATCAGAGCACAGCCAAACTCCCACCCAATCAGTTCAAACCCCCACTAGCAGTTAAAAGGAAGAAACAGCTGCAATCACACATTGCTCCCAGAAGCACGAAGCTGAAGCCTGAAGATGACGAATGAGACTTCATCGAAACGTCATATATATATAAAATTTATTTTTATTTGTCAACGAATACAAGAAAACAAGTAACTGTAGAGACAAAGACATGGACACATGAAAAAAATTGGCATAAATAAAAGGATAGAAATAGGCAAAACATAACTATAAACACAAGAATGATTACATATAATTGGGAACAGTAGAACAGGGACAGTAGGCACGCTGGTGCGCTTATACATGCCCCCTTAGGGACCTCTTAAGAAACATGAAAGGTCCATGGTAGACAGTTTATGGTAAAAGGTAAGGGGATTAGAGAGATTAACAAGAGGATTAGGTAGATTGTTCCAGACATTTACTACTCTATTGCAAAAGTCGTATTTCCTACAATTAAGATTAGAGCGAATTACATTGAGTTTAAATCTATTGATGCCCTTTTATTATTATGGTTGAAATTAAAGTATTCATTTACAGGTAGAACATTTTGGTAAATAATCTTATGGAGTATATGCAAATCATCTGCTGGTTCTGCCACCTTGGGATGAGATGAGATGAGATGGGATGGGATGGCTGGAAGGGACCTGCAAGCATCACTGTGGCCTGAAGAGGTCAGTGTGGAGCTTTGAGCAAAGTTCTTGCTGCATCCTCTGCAAACATCTTGGACAGTTGCTGAAATCACTGTGACCTGAAAGTGAGGCAGGCAAAAAGTGGCTTTGTCAATTTTTCACATCTAAACAATTTTTGGCTAACTACTCAGTTTAATTTGAGAGGAGTTATGGTGGCACAGTGGTTAGAATGCAGTATTGCAGGCTAGATCACTGTTTATTTCTAAGAGTTTGATTTTTGGCCAGCTCAAATTGATTTAGGCTTCTATCCTCCAGAGGTTGGTAAAATCAGGACCCAGACAGTTGTGGGTAATATTCTGACTCTGTAAACTGCTTAGAAGGGGCTATAAGGCACTATGAAGCAGCATACAGGTAGTCTTCCTCTTACAACACTTCATTTAGTGACCATTCAAAGTTACAACATCACTGAAAAAAGTGACTTTATGACCCTTTTTCACACTCATGACCATTGTAGCATCCCCATGGTCATGTGCTTTACATGACAACTGACTCACATTTATGACAGATGCAGTGTCCCGGACAGAGGTGGGGTTTCAGCAGGTTCTGACCAGTTCTGGAGAACCGGTAGCGGAAATTTTGCGTAGTTCGGAGAACCAGTAGTAAAAATTCTGACTGGCCCTGCCTCCATCTATTCTCTGCCTCCCAAATCCCAGCTGATGGGGAGAAAAATGGGGATTTTACATCATCCTTCCCCTGGAGTGGGGGTGGGAATGGAGATTTTACAGTATCCTTCCCCTGCCACGCTCACCAAATAACAACAACAGAGTTGGAAGGGACCTTGGAGGCCTTCTAGTCCAACCCCCTGCCCAGGCAGGAAACCCTACACCATCTCAGACAGATGGTTATCCAACATTTTCTTAAAAATTTCCAGTGTTGGAGCATTCACAACTTCTGCAGGCAAGTCGTTCCACTTATTAATTGTTCTAACTGTCAGGAAATTTCTCCTTAGGTCTAAGTTGCTTCTCTCCTTGATCAGTTTCCACCCATTGCTTCTTGTTCTACCCTCAGGTGCTTTGGAGAACAGCCCGACTCCCACTTCTCTGTGACAGCCCCTGAGATATTGGAACACTGCTATCATGTCACACCCACCAAGCCATACCCAGTAAAAAAAATTGAAACCCACCACTGGTCCCGGAGTCATGCAATCACTTTTTGTGACATTCTGACAAGCAAAGTCAATGGGGAATCCAGATTCACTTAATAACGGGTTACTAATTTAACAGCTGCGGTAGTTCACTTAACAAATGTGGCAAGAAAAGTTGTAAAATGGGACAAAACTCATTTAACAAATTTCTCAACATAAATGTTAGGCTTAGTTGTGATCATAAGTTGAGGACTACCTATATAAGTCAGATTGCTGTTGCTATTAGCCCTATATCAATTTATTTTTAAGTCTTTCAAATGGTGTGCTAATTACGTTACATTTGAAAATGTGACAGAGTGTTTGCAATATTAGGCAAATCCAAAACATTTGTATTTGAGAATGGAGGTGCAATTAGCTCTAGTCTAATTTTGACTATAATGGAGGCATTTCTCAAAGAAGGCAACATCAGACCTGTTTCATCTGCTAAGAGATTTTTGAGCGTCTGTTTTATGGAAGGCTATTACTTTAAAGGAGCAGCTGGCAAAAATCACCATCAGTTTAACAGTTAAGATAAATTCAGGTACCAAACATTCAATATATTTCTAGTGAGAGGAGCAGGGCATGGCTACCGAAAATCTGAAGGGGGAAAGGGTAAAAAAAGTCAAGATGGTGGTCATAAGTGGGTCAAAATCCTGCCCCTTTATACATGCATGAAACATTGAGACACATACAAAAAAGTGGATTTTGATTGCACAATTACAACTGCTATCTTGGTTTTGGACCAGGGGTGAAATCCAGCAGGTTCTGACAGGTTCTGGAGAACCTGTAGCGGAAATTTTGAGTAGTTCAGAGAACTAGCAAATGCCACCTCTAGCTGGCACCAGAGATGGGTGGGAATGGAGATTTTGCAGTAACCTTCCCCTGCCACGCCCACCAAGCCACACCCACGGAACCAATAGTAAAAAAAATGGATTTCACCACTGTTTTGGACGCCCTCTTCATGCGTTTCAGCGATTAACCCTTCATTGCTAACAAGCAGTTATGGAAAATGTGTTTCAATGTCCATGATGTTTCTACAGTTTCGCCCACCTCAACATCCACAGATTCCATTTTAAGATTACAATAGCGTGTTGAGAAAAACATGTGGCTGGATTGTCTAGTTGAGAAAAATAAATGCCTTGTTTGGTTTAAGAAACGTATAATATATAAAACGTTTGATATAATATAAAACGTAGAATATTCTTTCTAGACTAACTCAGAAACCTCACACTGCCCAAGGAGCTGCTGATCCAGTTCTACAGAGGAATTATTGAGTCTATCATTTGCACCTCTATAACTGTCTGGTTCGGTTCTGCAACCCAACAAGACAGACACAGACTTCAGAGGATAATTAGAACTGCAGAAAAAACAATTGCTACCAACCTGCCTCCCATTGAGGACCTGTATACTGCACGAATCAAGAAGAGAAAATATTTACAGATCCCTCACATCCAGGATATAAATTGTTTCAACTCCTACCCTCAAAACGATGGTATAGAGCACTGCACACCAGAACAACTAGACACAGGAACAGTTTTTTCCCGAATGCTATCACTCTGCTATACAAATAATTCCCTCAACACTGTCAGACTAGTTACTAAATCTGCACTACTATTAATCTTCTCATCATTCCCATCACCCATCTCCTTCCACTTATGACTGTAATTTTGTTGCTTGTATCCTTACGATTTATATTGATATTGTTTCCTGATTGCTTATTTGTACCCTATGACTATCAATAAGTGTTGTACCTTAGAATTCTTGATGAACGTATCTTTTCTTTTATGTACACTGAGAGCATATGCACCAAAACAAATTCCTTGTGTGTCCAATCACACTTGGCCAATAAAAAAATCTATTCTATTCTATTCTATTCTATTCTATTCTATTCTATTCTATTCTATTCTATTCTATTCTATTCTATTCTATTCTATGAAGTATCGAGTGGGATTTTGTGAGAAAAATGTTGACCTCATTCACTTTTGAACTTACCTTCTGTGGAAGTGGATTGAGGGATACGGTGACGTCTGTTGTTGGAGTGAGTACTGAAAAAGTGACAAATCTGATTAGCATCTTTTTGAATATGTAAAATGTGAGCTATGACCCTTTTTCAGGAAAGGTAAATCAATCTATCTGGAACCCAGCCTAAACTTATTCCCAAAATAGAATAGCAGGACAAATTTCCAAGTTCCTTTCATTTCTTCTGGGAATAAGTTTAGGCTGGGTCCCAATAGGTCGGTTTACCTTTCCTGAAAAGCATAGCTCACATTTCACCTTATTCTGTCCCAAACT
This sequence comes from Ahaetulla prasina, assembly GCF_028640845.1. Classification (NCBI taxonomy): domain Eukaryota; kingdom Metazoa; phylum Chordata; class Lepidosauria; order Squamata; family Colubridae; genus Ahaetulla; species Ahaetulla prasina. The sequence continues at coordinate 155,546,879 of NC_080539.1, forward strand.
GAAACAGTTGCAGGAGTTTTAATAATACCCCATTATTAATAAAGTATTCCTTCAAATCACCATTCAAAGGGAATGAATGTACCTTTTAATTCCAAATTGGAAACTCAAATGCCCTCCTTAGACTCAAATCTTCCATTCCAATTGAATCAGATTGATTCAACCTGACCTACCAAATGGGATTTGGGGAAGAATGTTAATTGCTTCCTCAATCTGTATGCAAATGAGCAGGTGGTTCTGCCTCCTGCAGAGGTAGCTGGGAAGATCCCTGGGCCTTTTCTGTCAGATTGCAGAAGAATCATAGAGTCAAGATTGGGTGGGGACCTTCCTGTTGATATCTATGATAATGACTAGACTGTCCCCCATCCCTTGAAAAAGTTTAGGAAGTTGCTAAAGTTAGTGTTAGCTGAAAGAGTATGACAAAAGCCAAGAGATAGTTGGGGAAGAAATTATAATAATGTGGATGACTTAAAAGGACGACTGGAAATGTATTAAGATAGGGAGAAAAGTAGTTACTTGGGTGTCCTATATATAGAAATGAGGACACATTCCATGTCCTCTAGGTTTGGGGTGGGGGGAAGATGTTGAGATTAGTGTCATGGTCTAGTAATTGTTTAATGCCTACACCAGGTCACGGCTAATGTAAAGCCAGCCTCTAAATGTTTGATGTATTCCTAGGAATTGGGAATCTGGCTAACATTTAAATCCCATTCTGCCTCAAGTGTTTTGATGCTACTCCATTAGAATTGATGGAGACCATTAGGATTTGAATCTCTAATTGCGAACTCAAATGGAAAATCTCTAATTCCAGAGATGCTTTTTCAAAAGGCAACTAGAATTTCTCTGTTTTTCCTTGAAGACGTTTCGCTTCTCATCCAAGAAACTTTTTCAGTTCTTTTTTTTATTAAACCTTTATTAACATTTAAAATCCTAAAATACAAGTTAAAATACATCGATAACAAAAATACATCTGTAATAATTATACAGTTCAACATCATTCTGACAGTACATTATTCTTAACTTTGTACATCTATTCCCACATATTCCTAGCCTTTTCAGTTCTAACTGGATGAGAAGCGAAACACCGTCAAGAAAAAGCAAAAAAAAAAATCCAGTTGCCTTTTGAAAAAGCACTTTTGGGACAACCATGACCTGGATGACTGAGAATCTCCTTTGACATGCCTAATTCCATCTCAGATCTGAATTCAAATTGAATCAAAGTTAATTTGCAGAGACTTTGTCAGAGTGAGGATTTGGGAGGAAAAAAATGTAATCACAGTCTTAAGGATTTGCCTGGTATGCCTTCGAATAACAATGTCTGGGAAGAAGGTTGGATTTTTTTTTTAACACAAAGTATATTTTTTAAAATATTGTGATAAAATCTTTCAAAGTATGCACATGCAGTTTAGTAGGGTTAATGTTCTTCATATGCTTTACACAACTTACTATCTTCATTTTATCCTTCAAAAAAATGAAGGCATTTTAGGCATTATGATACTTCTCCTCTGTAATCAAAGTAAGTGATTCCTTTTAATAAAATCTTGAAGTATAGTTGGAATTGAATAAATTTGCCCTCAAATACCAGACTCGTGAATCATGCTTATACTCAGATCTTGAATCTTCAATTTGTTTTTTAAAAAAGTGATCTAGTGATTATAGTCTGAATCATTCTTGATTCCAGTGCAATTATTTTGAGCAATTGTATTCTTCAAATAAGAGAGAACTGAATTTTGCATCCTGTTTATGATGTGAAATAGGTTACATTAAATGGAAGATAACAGTAGCACTGAAAGGGATGGCTTTATTTTTTTAGGCTGCTGTTTTGCATATTTGGTTACAGGAAGTTTTTGTTGCTATTGTTACTGATGCATCATCTTTATATAACTAAGTGCAAATGAAGTCAACTTTTGAGATGGGCAGGCTGATGTTTTTTTCCTTCCCCAATCCCTATTCAAGCATTAGTCAATGACAAGAAATGAGAAACCTGATTCTTTCATTTTGAAATCTATGATTTAGAATTTGTAAGTTCACTGGACCAAAGGATATGTCTTTGCAGAGAACTATTATTGAAGTTCTTTATTTCTGAAGCATAAATTGCTGACAATGGGAAGTCTTTTGATGGTTTTATGTTTGGCCCATTCATTTCCTTCCTGTTTGTTTAGATGACATGAACAATATTTCCTATTTTTAAAGGATAACTGTAAGCACAGAAAAATTTGTGTTGTTTTTTTTTTAACAGAAGCACCCTCAGATAACACAGTAAATCATATTGCTTGGGGTCCCCCCCCCCACATCAAACTGTGCGTCATTTTATATGGACATCGTACAATATGATTCAAGCTGTTGGAAGAGTCAGTTTGGTGTAGTGGTTAAGGCATCAGACTGGAAACTGGAGGACTGTGAGTTCTAGTCCTGCTTGAGACACGAAACCTGTTGGATGACCTTGGGCCAGTCACTTTGTTTCATTCCTAAGAAAGAGACAATGACAAACTACCCAGAGTCACCTTATAGGGAGACAGGAAGCATAAAAATATAATAATTTTTAAAAAGCCACTTCTGAAACACTTGTCCAAGAAAATTGCAGGGACTTGTCCATACATTGTCCGAGAATCAGACACGGTTGAGAAAAATAGCTGTTGAAGTCCTCTTTAGACTTATGAAAATCGTTGTACTTAAAGTCATCAAATATGTGTCTGTTTGTGTCTGTACTTGTTTATTTTTCTTTTAAACGACAGACCTTTCATTGACACTACTCTTAAGCTGCTTTTCAGGAAAAAACATATCTGAAGCCTCCTAAGATTCAAAGAAGAAGATTCAAAATTCTTTGAGCCTCATCAATTGTTAGGAAATCCCATATTCCCTTATGTTTATCTCCTGCAAATAAAGAAATATGGATATTTTTTAACCTGGTGGTATTTGAAAGAAGAGAAAATGACACAAGTTTTGGCCTTGTTCTCAAGGTAGTAAACATTTTCAAGCTGTATAATTCCAAATTGCAGTTTCTACAATATAGATAACTCAATGTCAGCAGTACTTTTTTTCTTCATGCTAATATGTAATATAGCTTGTTGTTTCAGTGAGATTAAGGTCTTGATTTTAGAATATTAAAAATACAATGTAAATCAGACTTATATCCATTAAGATAAAAGACATTTATTATGGGCAGTGAGGAAGTAGTATTTTTAAAAACCTACTTTTTTTCCTTTTGTTAGAAGAATATTTAGAGGACAAATAGCAATAGCACTTAGACTTATATGCCACTTTATAGTGCTTTACAGCCCTCTCTAAGCAGTTTACAGAATCAGCCTATTGCCCCCAACAATTAGGGTCCTCATTTTACCCACCTTGGAAGGATGGAAGGCAGAGTCAACCTTGAGCCTGGTGAGATTTGAATTGCCAAATTGCAGGCAGCCGGCAGACAGCAGAAGCTACCCTGCAGTACTGCAGTCTAACCACTGCGCCACCGTGGGGCCACAAAACTGTTTCGTGTGCTATAAATGCCACATGTTTTGAACTATAAGCTGGTATTTTATCCTGTTTTTGTTTATAAAATTGCTAAAATTTCAGTAAAAACTCAACATTCCGGTCTAATTATATCAAGTTTGCATTTTTTCTACACTATTTGTATTGTTTATTCATTTATTTATTTTTTATCCTACCTTTATTACTTTATAAGTAACTCAAGGCAGTGAACATACCTCATATTCTTTCCTCCTCCTATTTTCCACACAACAACAACCTGGTGAGGTGAGTTGGCCTGAGAGTGTGTGACTGGCCCAAAGACACTCAGTTGGCTTTCATCCCTATGATGGGGCTAGGTTCCTAGCCTGGTGCCTTAACCACTAGATCAGAGGGCAGCAACCTTAAACACTCAAAGAGCCACAAAAGTCCTAACCAGAAGCCCCTCATTCAATTCTGGAGCTGACCGGAAGTCCGCTTCCCCCACCATAGAGTCTCCTCCTAACATGGCGTCCTTTTTCCTCTACCTGTCCTAACCAAAAGCCCTATCAATTGTGGAGCCAACCGGCGACAACCGGCGGAATGAAAGAGCCAGATGCGGCTCTAGAGCCGTGGGTTGCTGACCCCTGCACTAAACCAAACTGGCTGTCTATAAATTTATATGTAGATTTCTTCTGGTTTTTAGGCCCCAACTGGCTCTTATATCTTTATAACCATCAGCTTAGAACAGTTCTATGCTAGCAACCTTTGTTAATATTATAAAAATAATATTTCCTATTTAGCGTTTATATATCTTGCATATTTTGTAGAAATCATGCATTGCTACATACATGTTTCAGATCCTTTTTATCTATATGACATTATGGGAGTTTGCATGCTGGTGATGTTTTTCCATGTATTAAGCATTAATCATATGTTTTACAAACAGAAGAGAATATTTGCAGCTCAGTGTTAAACTGTGGGGTCCTTGGTGCTGTCTGAGCCTGATGGTTTTCTTGTAGATGTTTCAGTACCCAACTAAGTAACATGATCAGTCATAGAATTGATGATGTTGTCTAGTTGGGTAATGAAATGTCTCCAAGAAAACCACAAAGCTCAGAGAGCATCAAGAACCCCCACAGTCATATGTTTACCTAATGCCCCTCAAGCAGCAATGGATTTTTGACTAATGTTCAATTTGGTTCCTTTAGATTTATTGTCCTTGCTACTGTTTCGAAATAAGTCAGTAAAATCCAAAATCACATTTTACATGTTCAAATAAAAGCTAAGCATTAGAATGTGTAACACAGTTTTTATGGGCGCACCCCAGAGAAGAGTTCTAAGTAGAATATTTCTCTGACCAAAAAAGAGACAGAAAGTGTTTTGGACCATTCTTCTCCTTCTCTGGAAGATCCCCTCAATGTCACGTTTTCCACTGAATGATAATACAGAAGGTAAGGAAGAGGCACATCCTTTCCATTATCCCATCTCAATATTCTATCGGAAAAGAAAAGAGCCACTGAAACATTTATTTTGCTATTTGTACTATTATTTATAGATCTCTTAGCTTCAGCATAGGACCAAAGGCAGTTTGCGATTGAGGAGTATGGATGACAAGGAAACAGGATTTCATCATCCAAGCGGGGGTCGCATGACTAGAAACAAAGGATTCATATTTTGCAAGGGTCCCCAACTCCTCAGTTAAAGAAATATGGCATACAAGCAGAGTTCCCGGACTGTATGAAGCTCCTTGTACTTTTGGATATGAGCAAAGGTGGCTGGGTTATTGCAGTGTTTGGCAATATGTTAAAGGCAGGTAATACTTATATTAACTATACTAATGTACCATGTTTTCCTCAAAATAAGACCGGGTCTTATATTAATTTTTGCTCCAAAATATAGCTTATTTTCCGATTAGGTCTTATTTTGGGGGAAATACAGTACTAAATACCTCTGTCTGGTTAACCATTTTAACTGGGGCTTATTTTTGGGGTAGGGCTTATATTACGAGCATCCTGAAAAAATCATGCTAGGGCTTATTTTCCAGTTGGGTCTTATTTTTGGGGGAAACAGAGTATTATGTGATATTTAAGTAGAAACGTGATTTTATTTATTTAAGGCATTAATATGGTCGCCCAGCTTTTATATCACAACTCTGGGAGATTCACAACAAGAATAATAAAAACAAAAAAGAAGCAACAAAGACCTATGATCTATTTTTTTTGGCCTGGTGTCACCCTTTTTTTTTTTTTTTTGGAGCCTAGTGTATCACTTCTAAATGAGCATTAAATCATAGTTCTTTTTTCCCCCCCAATGGACCCCTTTCTTTAAACTTAACTTTCTTAAATTGGCCCAGATTATTTGAAGGCCTGTCTTTTCCCAATTATATCTACCCAACCTGCCATTCGTTCATTTCATTTATTAGATTTTTATACCGCCCTTCTCCCGAAGGACTCAGGGCAGTTCACAGCCAAATAAAACAATAAAAGTGCACAATAAAACAATAATTAAAAAACTTATTAAATATAAGGCCAAATTAAAATCCATTTAAAACCATAAAACCCCATAAAATTTAAATCCAAATATTAAAAACTACTAAAAATTTCTATGCCAGTCCTGCGCGAATAAATAGGTATGTCTTCAACTCGCGGCGGAAGGTCCGAAGGTCAAGCAGTTGACGGAATCCTGGGGGAAGTTCATTCCAGAGGGTGGGAGCCCCCACAGAGAAGGCCCTTCCCCTGGGAGCCGCCAGCCGACATTGCTTGGTGGACGGCACCCTGAAGAGTCCCTCTCTGTGAGAGCGCACAGGTCGGTGGGAGACAATCGGTAGCAGTAGGCGGTCCCGTAAGTAACCCGGCCCTAAGCCATGGAGTGCTTTAAAGGTAGTAACCAACACCTTGAAGTGCACCTGAAAGACCACAGCTAGCCAGTGCAGCCTGCGCAGGAGTGGTGTTACATGAGAGCCACAAACGGCTCCCTCTATCACCCGCGCAGCTGCATTCTGAACCAACTGCAGCCTCTGGGTGCTCTTCAAGGGGAGCCCCATGTAGAGAGCATTGCAGTAATCCAAGCGAGAGGTAACAAGAGCATGAGTGACTGTGCATAGGGCATCCCGGTCAAGGAAGGGGCGCAACTGGCGAATCAGGCGGACCTGATAAAAAGCTTTCCTGGAGACGGTCGTCAAGTGATCTTCAAAAGACAACCGCTCATCCAGGAGAACGCCCAAGTTGTACACCCTCTCCATCGGGGCCAATGATTCGCCCCCAACAGTCAGCCGCGGCTGCAGCTGACTGTACCGGGGTGCCGGCACCCACAGCCACTCCGTCTTGGAGGGATTGAGCTTGAGCCTGTTTCTCCCCATCCAGACCCGTACGGCTTCCAGACACCGGGACAGTACTTCAACAGCTTTGTTGGGGTGGCCTGGGGTGGAAAAGTACAGCTGCGTATCATCAGCGTACAGTTGGTAACTCACCCCAAAACCACTGATGATCTCACCCAGTGGTTTCATATAGATGTTGAACAGGAGAGGCGAGAGGATCGACCCTTGCGGCACCCCACACGTGAGGGGGGCGATCTCTGCCCCCCTGCCAACACTGTCTGCGACCGGTCAGAGAGATAGGAGGAGAACCACCGATAAACGGTGCCTCCCACTCCCAAACTCCCCAGCCGGTGCAGCAGGATACCATGGTCGATGGTATCAAAAGCCGCTGAGAGGTCTAATAGGACCAGGGCAGAGGAATAACCCCTGTCCCTGGCCCTCCAGAGATCATCAACCAACGCGACCAAAGCTGTCTCTGTACTGTATCCGAGCCGAAAGCCGGACTGGAACAGGTCTAGATAGACAGTTTCATCCAGGTATTGGAGTAGTTGACGTGCCACCACACTCTCTACAACCTTCGCCACAAAGCGAAGGTTGGAGACCGGACGATAATTTCCTAAAACAGCTGGGTCCAGGGAACGCTTCTTGAGGAGGGGTATCACCACCGCCTCTTTCAAGGCAGCAGGAAAAAACCCTTCCAACAAAGAAGCATTAATAATCCCTTGGAGCCAGCCTCGTGTCACCTCCTGCGTGGCCAGCACCAGCCAGGAGGGGCACGGGTCCAGTAAACATGTGGTGGCATTCAGCCTCCCCAACAACCTGTCCATGTCCTCAGGAGTCACAGGGTCAAATCCATCCCAAACAGTCTCAACAAGACAAGTCTCCGACCTCTCACCTGGATCTACCCAATTTTGATCCAACCCATCCCGAAGCTGAACGATTTTATCGTATAGATAACCACTAAAATCCTCAGCACGCCCTTGTAAGGGGTCCTCCCGCACCTCCTGTTGAAGGAGAGAGTGCGTCACCCGAAACAGGGCGGCTGGGCGGTTATCTGCCGACACAATGAGAGAGGAAATGTAAAAACGCTTCGCTTCCCTCAATGCCACTAGGTAGGTCCTACTATATGACCTAACTAGTGTCCGGTCAGAGTGAGGAGGCAAAATACGTTAGGCATCCCCCTGTCTTAAACTGGCCATCCAGTAGGACAAAAAAGAAAGGTGGCTCCTTCCCTGTGGAACATCAACCCTATAGAAATAAGATTGGCTCCCACCTTGATGTTATTTTGAAAGGTCCTGAAGATACGGTTTTGTCAGCAATTCTGGGGAACCTAGGTAGAGATGGAGTCCATCAAGTGGTTTGTTTGTTTTTTGTTGCAGGTGGGAGAGGTTTTGTATTTGGGATTTTACTTCTGTAAGTCACCTGGAGCCACTATGAGTAAATTGATCAGCCATACACATTTTCTTAATAAATAAATGTGCTGTGTGGCTGATAAACCTGAAAAGAAAATGCATTTATTTCCTGAAGGATCAATGTATGAAGAATTGTCAGTTCCCACTAATGAGTAAAAGTGATATGAAGGCTGGGGAATCAGCTGTTTGTCTTAACACTGCCATCTGGAGAGATCTTAGAAATTAGGAAGTTTGCAGATGGCTTACATGATGGTCCATAAATGTTTTCGATAAATATGTACAACCCACCTTAAAAAAAAAAAGATTGGGAACTAGTACCTTGATGGTAGTGAACATGTTGTGATAAGTAACATATCTGTTCATTGCTGATCTATGTCCCTGGCTTCTGCTGCTGCTTCTGACGTGGAAGAGGTGATGAATGAGGATTCTTCAGAAACAGAGGACTTTAAAAATAAGTTATACAAATGCTACCTCTTCATGGCTGACATCAGAACTATACTGATCATGTTCTTTAAGTAAATTGGGTGTACATGGCTTAAGAATTAAACCAGGCTTGTTCTTTCTTACCTAGAGACATAACACTTATAAAAGTGAGCTTTCCGTCTGATAAGTGATTGCAAAATCCTGTGCCCTGATCCAGGGAGAAAGAAGGGCGAGGCAAAAGAGGGAAGGGCTGTTGTGACTCAGGTTTCCGGACTCGGACTCCTGGAGGATATTCAGAAAGTGAGGAAGAGGAACTGGCAAGACCTGCTTCCCCTGGACCCTCTCCTTCCCTGGCACCCACCCAGGAGGAAGAGGAGGGGCTGGCAAGGCCTGATTCCCCCGGGCCTTCTTCTGATTTGGCAATGCCCCAAGAACAATCTTGGCTTGATGCAAGACTGCGCAGACGTGATCGGCGCGCACAGCAGAGGAGGCGCTGGGATAAAGTCAAAGAATGATGAGTCATGGAGTGACACCCACAGAGGCTATAAAGCAAGAGGCGGAACTTCCTGGCTTTTTGTCTTGGACAAAGTAATGAATTTCCACGGGCAAACTGTATCATGGATAGAAGAATCTGTTTGTGAGTGAATCGTGCTTTATCTATAATTTTCTGGTTATCTCCAGGGATTTTGGCAGGCGTGTGGGGAGACATCTCTGTGCCAGAAGTAATTCAGCCAAATTGTAAATAAATTGGGAAAAGGCTTTGACTGACTCTTTGTTGGGAGTATTGGGGGAGGGAAACAGAACAAGGGCAGAGAGAAAATCAAGCTATTTTCCAAAGCACCCGAAAGCCAGGCAAGGAATAACGGATAGAAACTAAAGAAGGAGAGATTCAACCTAGAAATCTAAGGAGAAATGTTCTGACAGTGAGAACAATCAGCCAATGGAACAGAAATTGCCTTTGGAAGTTGTGGGAGCTTCATCACTGGAGGATTTCAAGAAGAAATTAGACTGCCGCTTGTCAGAAATGGTGTAGGGTTTCCTGCTTGGGCAGGGGTTTGGACTAGATGACCTACAAGGTCCCTTCCAACTCTATTTTAACCTATTCTAATCTTTCTAACACTTATAGACTGAAGACTGGTGTTAAGTTTTCACAATCTATTGCAGAGAGTGTCAGATAAAACCCAGAAGCAATGGGTTGTACCAAGGTTGAAATATAAAATTTGTTACTACTGGTTCTGTGGGCGTGGCTTGGTGGGGGTTAATGTGACTGGGTGGGCGTGGCCAACTTTTTTTTTACTTTTAAAAGCTTTTTTTTCAACCTGTTCGGCTGAAAAAAATGCTTTTAAAAGCCTCTGATGATCAGGCAACTCAGCTGGGATCACCAGAGGAGCCTTTTAAAAGCATTTTTACAGTCTTTTCGGCCGAAGAGGTTGTAGAAAAAATGCTTTAAAAAAGTTCTGACAATCCCAGCTTAGCCGCACGATCATCAGAGGCTTTTTTTTTAACTTTTAAAAGCATTTTTTCAGCCGAAGAAACAATGCTTTTAAAAGTAAAACAAAAACCCTCTGATGATCAGGCGGCTCAGCTGGGCATGGGGGAGGGCAGGAATTTTTGCTACCATCCGCCGCCATCGCTACCGGATCGGGCGATCCAGTCCGAAACGGGAGCATTTCACCCCTGGGTTGTACTTCAAGGGAGACAGGTGTCATCTTCCTTCCCAGGTATTATTCCCTTTTTAATCTTGGTGAGCCATGCTACATTTTAACAACAACCCCCCACTGGTTCTTTATCTCTACAGTATATGAAGTGACCTTCTTTCAAAATTCCATCCTTCTCTGTGTGCATAAGAATCTGTTCTACTCCCTGTTGTGTCAGCTGTTGGCATTCTACTTTAGTTTGTTAGGGAAGGGAAGAGAGGGGAGGAGAGAGGAGGAGGGGAGGGAGGGAGGGAGGGATAAAGAAGGCAGAATAGGTCTGGGATCCCTATGTACTTTTGCAAAATTATGACAAAACAAGGCAACAATCAGTGCTTATGCGGTTTTTCTGTGTGGGTTTGTTGTATGTGTGTCTCCCTGTCAATGAAATAAAGCCACCAAAAAACCAAGGGGAGGAGAAGAATAATCTCACCAATAGAAAGTGGTCTTTAATAGCACTTGGGTTTAATGAAATCTAACCTGACACATCTGGTCTTTGACTCACAATGCTCAATTTTATTATACTCTCGTGAGTAGGGTATTTGCCAGCTGTGCAAATATGTTTTAATCCTTGGCCATTTAGTTTCAAATGAATGCTTGCAGAACAGCAAATTGTGAATCTCGATGGAGCAGCAGATTAAATATCTTGGCTAAGAGGAGAAGGAGAGCAAAACTGAGGAATTAGAGTGCATCGTTGCAACAGCAGGGCAGAGTTTTGATTTAATGGTTTATTCTACAGGGTCCTCTTCAGCAGGTTTGCTGAATATCACATATCTCATTAGGAATAAATGTTTCAAAACCTGCATCTCCACACCTCTTCCATTGGATGCTTTTAGCTACTGAGTGTAATTTGATGACAATGCTGTTGCTCTTGAACAGCATATAATGACTGCCTGATGTCCACCTCCTCTGACTGGGGAGGGAAAATTCTCACCTTAGATGGGGAAACCAACCAACCAACCAACCTTCCTTCCTCCCTCCCCTTATAAGGATATATCCAACAGAACTTTGGAATTGTAAAATTGCTCTGATTTTGCCACACAATTATTTTATTTATCTATTTATTAAATTTGTTTGCCGTCCATCTTTGCTGCAAGGCAATTGTGAGGTTTACAACATCACAATTGATGTGCTTTTATATGCATTTGGAAATAAAGTACATATTTTTAAATTTATTCTCATATCCAATATATAGGCTTCAAAACAAAGTTCAACAAGTTCCAGAGAAGAATATAAAACAAGTAGCAAACACACCAATTCCTCAGTCTTCAAATAAACTGTGGAATAATTCCATTTTTACTCTCTTCTGAGAAGCCAATAATGAGAGCAGGACTCTGACCTCCAGAAGGATGCTAATATAAAATACAGGGCTGCAATTAAAAAACAGTGTCTGTTCCCTTTGCCCCCTTATCTGATGAAACTATTGAAATATTTTGTTGGAAGTGTATGTACTGGATGGGTCAGGCAGGTCACTTCCATGTGGAAAAAGTCCTGCAAACAGCTAAGAGTCAAGCCATAGGGCTTTCTAGTTTTACACCAGCACTTTGAATTGAATTGCACTTTGAATTTACACCAGCACTTTGAATTGCACATAAAAACCTAGTGACACCCAATGTAAGTGCCTGCAATGTAAGCGTAAAGCTAATTGTGGTGATTTCCATTTGTTATCAAATGTGGCATTTTGAACCAATTGCAGCTTCTTGGGGGGAGGTGCTGCTTTTCCAAGGGAAAAATATGTTCTATGCATGTAGACTTTTTAGGCTTGTTGGAAAATATATTAACGGGATGTTCACGTTTGCCCTCTTCATCTACTGTTCAAAAAATGATTAGAAAAAAAATAAGTCCGTTAGAAGACTTCATGGCCAAATGTTCATATGAGATATGTGTCTCCTCGCTCTAAATAAATGCTCTCTGCAGTGATGGAGAGATGCTCTACTATGTTACCGCCAATGGTGGGATTCAAATAATTTAACAAATGGTTCTCTGCCCTGATGATTTCTTCCAACAACCAGTTCACCAAATTGCTCAGAAAGTTAACAACTGGTTCTCCTGAAGTGGTGCAAACTGGCTGAATCCCACCACTGGTTACCGCAATGTATGGAATGTATTTGATGTGTCCTCCAAGAACTTTAGGAGATAAATATGGACTTGTAGTATGTACTTGCAGCAAACGCATGAAGAAAAAGAAATAAAAAATAAAAGGGAAAAGAAATAAGCTTGCCACTGACATTGGAAGCTGGCAGGAATTCAAGATGAGTTGGCATGTTTGTTTGTTCTTTAGGAAAAGGGAGAAACTTCTAGAGCAGGGGTGTCCAATCTTGGCAATTTTAAGACAATTTTAAGACCTAAGGACTTCAAGTATGTCTCAGTATGTCTAGTTTAATGAAAAGAAGGACTAGGGGAGAATGATAGCAGTGTTCCAATATCTCAGGGATTGCCACAAAGAAGAGGGAGTCGGGCTGTTCTCCAAAGCTGTTGTGTCTCGCCCGCTTTCACCGCAGCCGGGGCCTTCTTATCTGCTTCCGAATGCTGAGGAATGTCCTAGTATGCCTCCCGGTCCCAGCCCTGGCTCCATGCCCAGAGAGGCTGAGGAGGAAGAAGTACCTCCAGCCCCCAGCTCTGGCTCCATGCCCAGGCAAATGGAGCAACTAGACCCCTCCCCCTCCCCCACAGCATGTGAGCCTGAGGAAGGTAAATTGCCAACAGCTGCAGACTGGTGTGACCCTCGCTTCAGAAGAATTGATAGGCGGCGGCGACAGAAGGAGGGGAGGGGCAGGCCTGGATAAGTGCTGAGTCATGGAGCCACACCCCATGGCCTATATAAAGGATCTGCTTTCTGGCATTCTCTGAGTCAGGCAAAGTCTAACATATCTTGCTGAAGTCACTTACTGGTCTCCTGCCTGCCTTGAGAACTTTGCTAGGACTTTGGCAGAGCTGCAGAGGCACGCCTGATTCGGATTTCCCTGACCCGGTCGTCAGTGGAGGAGTGGGACACAACAAAAGCACCTGAGGGTAGAACAAGAAGCAATGGGTGGAAACTGATCAAGGAAAGAAGCAACTTAGGACTAAGGAGAAATTTCCTGACAGTTAGAACAATCAATAAGTGGAACGACTTGCCTGCAGAAGTTGTGAATGCTCCAACACTGGAAATTTTTAAGAAAATGTTGTATAACCATCTGTCTGAAATGGTGTAGGGTTTCCTGCCTGGGCAGGGGGTTGGACTAGAAGGCCTCCAAGGTCCCTTCCAACTCTGTTGTTATATTATATTAAGTCCCAGAATTCCTCAGCCAGCCATGCTGTTCTAGAGGGAATAGATGGACTGGTGAAGAGGCAAAAGGCAACTGTCAGGGAAGTGGAATCGGAGAAACCTTCATTGTTCGCTTAACAACCATGGCAAAAAAGGGCATAAAAGCAGACATGACTCACTTAACAACTTGTTTAGCAATGGAAATTCTGATCCCAGTTCTGGTTGTAAGTTGAGAACTACCTGCATTTTCAAAAGGGCAGATGCAGGAACAGCTCTGAAAGATGTTCCTGATGCTTATTTTGGGAAACAACTAATCTGAAATATCCTACCCAGTTGCATCCTCGTTTCTCAAACTCATTCATCCATCTACACCTATGCAGTGGTGGGATTCAAATAATTTAATAACCAGTTCTCTGCCCTAATGACCGGCTGAGTGGGCGTGGCCATGATGGGCGTGGCCAGGGGGTGTGATAGGCAGCACTCAGCCTTCTGCACCCACCTGGGAGCAAAAACAGGCCATAAGGGGGACGGGATGTGCCACACCCACCCACCCCCCTGTGTGGTGTTTTGGGCCTAGGAGGCCTCCCTGAAGCCTCTTAGGAGTGAAAATGGGCTGGGGGGGCGTCCCACCCCCATCCCATTTTGGGCCTAGTAGGCCTCCCTGTACTTGGGAGCCAATATGGGGTATGTGGGGACTCCTGGAAGGGGCGGAGTGGGACCAGCCAGCAATTTAACTACCAGTTCACCCGAACCAGCCTGAACCGGCTGAATACCACCACTGCACCTACGTTTGTATTGGTGTATCATCATGATAACCGGTGATGTATTTTAGATTTTTAAAATTCACGCTCTATGATATAATCTGAAAGATTACAAAACTGTGAAGCTATTTGTTTTGGTTATGTTTCTTTTTTAAAAGGAGAGGTGCTGTTGCCTTTATTACACTGAGTCGCTAACAAATCTTTGTGTTTTATGTCCTGATTCTTCAAAGAAGTTACAAAACAAGCACTGTGAACTGGATCTTCTTAGTAATATTTCAGCATTGGCATTTCCTACAAAGGTCAAAGTAAATTGTTATTGTAGCCTTTGTTGGCAATAAGCATGAGAAAATGGCATTTCTTCTTCCCCTCCTGAATAGGTCTTCTAATGTTGTTAAACGCATTTTTTTTCTCTTGTTTTAGCATCAAAAGAAGGGGAGGAAAAAAAAAACCTACCCCAGAACTTGGACTTGAAGACATAAAGTTTTTATATCTGAAAGAGAGGAAAATTTCTTACAAGTACATTTTGAAAGGTTAAGTATAGGGCTACACAGCAAGTGTATTACGTGTTACCAAGCAATCCTGAGCAATGAGTTTTGCATTTTTTTGTTTTTTGTGGGGTGTTCTCAGTTTTGTGAGAAAGAACTTGACAATGCTATTTATCTATACGGAAAAAAAAACAAATCTCAAAAATTATATACATCTGGCCTTTGCATTGTAAGCCCCCTCCTTCTTTATAAGGAAACTAACAAATGTGGGTATGTCTTATTATACAATCTTCTCTTATACAATTATACAATCTTCTCTCTAATGGCTTTGCCATCTCCTTGGGTTCTTCTGCTTTTATTAAATTAAAAGAAGACGCCATTGTTAGTTATGGAGGCTTCAAAGTGATAAAAGATAGAATAGAAGTGAAATATCAGGACGTTCCACCCAGGGGAACAATTAAAGTAAGGTCAAAAACAACATGTATTCTTAAACACTCTTCTAAAGAAGTTCTATTTGAAAACTCTTGGAGGGTGAATTGAATTCTGGAATGACATACTTTAACCTTGCAGAGAAAAGCTCCACATGTCGGGGAATATTAAAGAAAGAAAAGAAGGGAAATTTTTCTTTAGAGGCTTTCTGCTAGAAACCTGCCCATTAAAAATGTGTTCCTCTAAAATGGTGGACAGTGAAAAAGGAAGACGTGAAAAGGATCTGCATGCGTCCATGACAGCAGTGGGGTCTGTGGGATGGATAGTGACCTTCTGTCCACCCTGAGGTCTGGCGGGCATGGCCGGCAAAGATTTGATATCAACACAATGGACAAGGACAGGTCTTCCTTCCTTTCCTCCCTCCCATTCAAAAGGATGGTGTGGATGCTTGAAGGCTCTGTAATTGTAGCTCTACTAACTCTGGCAGGGGGCCTTGTGGACAACCGGTTGCCAACTTCTAGCAGTTCATAGTGAGTAAGTTGATGATTCTGCCTATGCAGCAACTGTGCATTTGTATTTGTTAGTGAATCCCATTCCGGCTTGCTGCTGGAAAGACAATTCAGGTAGAAAATTGGAAGAGCTTAACCACTGAGGTATGGTCCAGAATCTTCTGCGATATTCAGTCCTGGCTGAGAAGGCCTCAGAGTTGCTTGGCAACCATGGGATGTAAATGAGCCATGTCAATAGTGGCCAAATGGGGGTGGGCAAGTTTACCCATTTTCAGCAGTTAGACCCCTCCAATTGGACCCCAAACCAGAGAGATTTTTTTCAAAAACGGTGAGCTTCCTGAGGTCTCCATGTCTTTCAGCTTCATCTCTCTTTTAAAGTTGAATGCCTTTCAACTTTATCTCTCTCTTCTGTTTGACTGCTACTGTAATCAAATCATGCTTGTCATTACAGCATTTGTGTACATTTACACACAGTACTTGTGGAAGCTAGTATTTGTCACTGTGACCTCGTAGCAAGGATTCTGTAGCAAGTAATTATTACTTGGAATCGTTTCAGGATCTTACCTGCTAATTAAACTACTGTATACTGGTAATATAAATGCTAGGTTGGTGTAGGTTGGACTGACTTCATCTCTGTGAGACATTTCACACCATGGAGATGGTGGGATTTTTTTTTTGTCAAGGTACTTTGTTTTACTCCTGGAGCCTCTTCTGTTACAAACAATATCTGCCCTGTTTAGAAAGGAATATTGCTTTATGAAATAGCATGATTTCTTTCAAATTACCATGAAACTAAATCATCCTGTAAAAGTTTTGCACTGTCTTAGGATAGTAGATACCAAAAAAAGAATAAAAACTCGCAAGCTGAAAGCTAGACAGGAAGTTGAGAAAGCATTTTAGAAAAAGGCAGTGGCAAATACCTTACCAAGAAAATTTATTTATTTATTTATTTGTCAAGAATATATTAGGTAATAAGTATAAACATGGATTGGATATATAAAATAGATACAAATAGAAGAAATGAAATGAAATGAATAGAACAGAACAGAACAGAATTTTTTATTAGCCAAGTGTGATTGGACAAACAAGGAATTTGTCTTGGTGCATATGCTCTCAGTGTATATAAAAGAAAAGATACCTTCATCAAGAATCGTAAGGTACAACACTTAATGGTAATCACAGGATACAATTAAGCATAACATAACATCAGAGTTGGAAGGGACCTTGGAGGCCTTCTAGTCCAACCCCCTGCCCAGGCAGGGAACCCTATACCATCTCAGTCAGATGGTTATCCAACATTTTCTTAAAAATTTCCAGTGTTGGAGCATTCACAACTTCTGAAGGCAAGTCGTTCCACTTATTAATTGTTCTAACTGTCAGGAAATTTCTCCTTAGTTCTAAGTTGCTTCTTTCTTTGACCAGTTTCCACCCATTGCTTCTTGTTCTACCCTCAGGTGCTTTGGTGAACAGCCTGACTCCCTCTTCTTTGTGGCAGCCCCTAAGATATTGGAACACAGCTATCATGTCTCCCCTAGTCCTTCTTTTTGTTAAACTAGACATACCCAGTTCCTGCAACCGTTCTTCATATGTTTTATCCTCCAGTCCCCTAATCATCTTTGTTGCTCTTCTCTGCACTCTTTCTAGAGTCTCAACATCTTTTTTACATCGTGGCGACCAAAACTGGATGCAATATTCCAAGTGTGGCCTTACCAAGGCATTATAAAGTGGCACTAACACTTCACGTGATCTTGATTCTATCCCTCTGTTTATGCAGCCCAGAACTGTGTTGGCTTTTTTAACAGCTGCTGCACACTGCTGGCTCATATCTAAATGGTTATCCACTAGGACTCCAAGATCCCTCTCACAGGTACTACTATTGAGCAAGGTACCACCAAGCAATCAGGAAACAATATCAATATAAATCGTAAGGATACAAGCAACAAAGTTACAGCCATACAGTCATAAGTGGAAGGAGATGGGTGATGGGAACGATGAGAAGATTAATAGTAGTGCAGATTTAGTAACTAGTCTGACAGTGTTGAGGGAATTATTTGTTTAGCAGAGTGATGGCGTTTGGAAAGAAACTGTTTTTGTGTCTAGTTGTTCTGGTATGCAGTGCTCTGTAGCGTCATTTTGAGGGTAGGACTTGAAACAGTTTATGTCCAGGATGAGAGGGGTCTGTAAATATTTTCACAGCCCTCTTTTTGACTCGTGCAATATACAGGTCCTCAATGGAAGGCAGGTTGGTAGACATTGTGTTTTCTGCAGTTCTAATTATCTTCTGAAGTCTGTGTCTGTCTTAGGACAGGGACGGTAGGCATGCTGGTGCTCTTATGCACGCCATTTACAGACCTCTTCGGAATGGGGTGAGGTCAACAGTAGACAGTCTTAGGTTAAAGTTTTGGGGGTTTGGGGATGAAACTACAGAGTCAGGTAGTGCATTCCAGGCATTGACCACTCTGTTGTTGAAGTCATATTTTCTGCAATCAAGTTTGGTGCGGTTTACCTTAAGTTTGTATCTATTGTGTGCTCGGGTATTATTGTAAATTGCATCAATAACACCCACATTGAACTCAATTGGACAGAGTCTGCATTTAATCAATGCTAAAGGACTAGCTTTGGGCTTATTCTACCTACAGAGGTGTTTTCCAATCCTGGCAATTTTAAGATGTGTGGACTTCCCGGAATCCATCTTAAATTTGTCAAGGTTGAAAAACACTGGCCTAAGATGTACAAAATATCCATGTGATCTTAAGTTCAATTGTTTACTGTAGACAAAGAATATTACTTTATGTTCAGTACTTTCTTTGTTGTCTGTGCCAAAGGCAACATTTCATTTTGCTTTCATTGTAAGTGGAAGAACCACATTTATTTTGGTAGGGACTTACAGTAGATATTGGTAATCAAGTGGATTAATAATCTAGTCTGTGAAAGGTTTGTGTGCAGAGAAGGCAGCTTGTTAATGCTGTACTGAGATAGACGTGTGTGGGATATTTTTCATGTTCTTTAACCATTGCCCAACCATCTCGGCTCAAAGGCTCCATTTGATTATAGAGAGCCAAGTTAAACGGCTGCTGAAACTGTTTAAAATAAGGACTACAGTTCATTTAATGGCCATTCAAAGTTACAACGGCATTGAAAAAAGTGTCTTATGATTATTTTTCACACTTACGACTAGTACAGCATCCCCTTGATCACAGGAGCAAAATTCAGGTTCTTGGCAACTGGTTAATATTTATGATGGTTCCGATGTCCCAGGATCGTGTCATCCACTTTTGCGGACTTTCTTATAAACCAAGTCAATGGGGAAGTCAGATTCACTTAACAACCGTGTTTATAACTGAACAACTGCAATGATTCACTTAACAACCATGGCAAGAGAGGTGGTAAAATGGGACAAAATTCACAAGTGTTTCACTTAGCAACAGAAATTTTGGGCTCAATTACGGTCATCAGTCGAGGACTTCCTCCACTTGAACATTATATTCAGATGTTCCCATTGCTGGCAGACTTGGATGCTGCACTATTAATTGGAACCTGAATATTCAATGCTGGTCAGATGATGAAAAGATGCATTTACAAAGCATAAAGTTCTCATTTTGTTTTCAAGCTACACACTCAGACAAAAGGCAGAGTTTTGACTCCGTCGCTCTGAACATGCGTTCAGAGACTAAGAATTATGTTGGTAGGCCATGCTTTTTGAATCCTTGGTTTAGATGAGCGAGCATTCCCACGGAGCTGCAGGGACTCTGTTTATTGAATACAGTGATTCCCCTTTTCATCCCAAGAGTTTGATTTTCACAATCAGACTTAAAAGCATCCCAACCTGGTGGTTTTGTTTGTCCCTACTGTCCAAGACAATTAGGTGTTTTGTAACCTTTGTTCAAAATTATAACTCTTACTGAGTCAAGGTGTGATAGTGATAACGTTTGGCCAATGTTGTTTATCTAGTTGCTGCCTTACCTACATTCTCTTTCCTAGGTATAAGATTGACCTCAGAGATGCTTTAGTTTCAAGACTTGATTCTCACTTTATCCTTTGATAAAACATCCGTAGTATCCAAAACTAGTTCTCCCTGTGATACAATTGTGTTAAGATAGCTAGGAGTGTTCTTTGTTTTATTGATTTACTTCTTTACTTATAATATTTCTAGTTATAAACACTAGAAACAACTCAGAGAGCACATGAAGAATGTCCCAGACCCCATGAGAAGAAAATGCAGGTGCAAGAAATGCAAAATCTACGATTTATGTGATTGAAAATGAATGAGGAAAGAGAGTATATTGCTCTAATTGCAACAAAAATTGAATCTTCATATTTAGAGAAGATAGATGTTGGATGCTCAGACTGTCAGATACTGAGAGCAAACTTCAAATTGGGGCTTTGTTCACCAAGGGTGCAAACTATCTTGATATCATGATCAATAATTGAAGCTGACTGGGTTTTCTTGCAAATTAATTCCTTCTTCTTTCTAACTCAAAACTGGAATAAATGCTGATTACTGCAGTACCAAAAGATGGAAGCAGCATTTAGTTTGGTAATTCATATAACTTGGCGTATATTCCCTTATGTTCATTCTGTCCCAAATTAATCTATGCTGTTTAAAAATACATGCAAATTTATACTTAATTAACCATCCATGACATTATTTATTATTAACAGTGAAACGGAAAATATATACATAAATTAAAATTAGATATTTCCCCCAAATGCGTTTTTTAAATAGTTACTATATATTGCATGGAAACACTTGGATATTGCATGAATTAGTAGACAACTAAGTTCTGAAATGTATATTAATTCAAAGATGTAGAACAAGTCAGGCGATATTTGGTTTGCCAAAAATAGACTCTTCAAATCTCTACAGAAAACTAGCATATTTTCTCTATTGGAAACATATTATTGCTGAACGACAGTTCTCTTCATATCCCCTTCAATTCTCAGAAAATTTTATCAGCATGAAATTGGATGCCCCAATTACTTATCTACCTGACTTTTCCCCAAGCAAATGGAAGATAAAGCCAGAGGTGAAATCCAGCAGGTTCTTACAGGTTCTGGAGAACTGATAGCAGAAATTTTGAGTATTAGAAGAACTGGCATATATCACCTCTGGCTGGTCCCAGAGTGGGGTGGGAATGGAGATTTTGCAATATTCTTCCCCAGGAATGAGGAGGGAATGGGGATTTTGCAGTATCCTTCCCCTGCCATGCCCACCGAGCCACGTCCACCAAGCCACACCATGACCACCAAGACATGCCCACAGAACCAGTAGTAAAAAAAAAAAATGGATTTCACCACTGGACAAAGCCTATATCATTTTATTAACCCAGAGATTGTTCTTGAACAGCCTTGGAATAAGGAAAAAAACATTTAATATTGGTATAGCTAAAGACTATTTAAATTTATCTTTCTCATGATTTGAGGATGTAACAAAGGCGACAGTGTAGACACCTGACTTGGAAAGAAGTTGCCAGTGCATATTTCTGCCATGGTTAGATGCACACAGGGACATGGCCTTTCTGTGTCAGGGCTATTATTATGCATCTGTTCAGAATGCATAGTCTTATCAGGGTAGTTAAATAATATAGACCTTTTTTTCTGGTTAAACACAAAGTGTATAGTTTTTCGATTCAAATCGCATTACAATATTTTAAAACTTACTTGGGCACCGAATGATAAATTAAGATTGAAGTGCAGGTCAGTTATATCCTTGACCTGTGTAATCTCCTGATTATTGCTGCCATCCATAATCCTCTGTTTTGTCTCTGGCAGACTTTTTTTCTTTCTTTTTTTTGGGGGGGGCAATTCTGGCTTATTTTTAAAAAAATAATCATACATTATTTATAATGGTGGAATATAGCTTTTTCTCTTCTTTATCTGTTCCTTCTAAATAACTCATTTCCCTGGATAAGGTGGGAGTAAACAAACTGTATTCTTCATCTTATTCTTGTATATTGTAAATAAATGAGTTAATCGGATATGAATGGATCCAGAATATATTTATGAATAGTTGTTGACTACCTATCTACCTTTCCAAATAGTATGAATATATTTATGGCCAAATAAGGAAAATTTGTGTTATAGTTCGATGCATACAGGATAGTAGTTTGTACAAAGAATACACAAATAGGATAGGATTGGATTCTGTCTCTTCTAACAAACCTTTCTGTATTTCTAGAGAAAGTAGATTAAAATCTTTTACAGCATAAGGGAATCCAGATTCCCGATCACATGAACAGTTGGAACATAATTAGCCAGACACAAATATTGTCATAGAATAGATTCATAAACAAAGAAGATAGACTAGGAACACTCTGTTTATGAATAACCCCAGGAAGATATTTTTTTAGTTGAATCAATTAAGTCTATCATTACATGCCACTGAAATCAAAAGAGATTAAGGTAGGGTTTCCTGCCTAAGCAGGGGGTTGGACTAGAAGACCTCCAAGGTCCCTTCCAACTCTGATGTTATGTTTATGTTATGTTTATGTTTATGTTTATGTCATGTTATATTATATTATATTATAATATAATCACAAATAATTCTACACCAAAGATGACCTTGGCAGGAGTGGGGAAAAAGGAGGGAGGCCAAGGCATGCAAAATTGACCATATAATATTACAAATTAAGACTTGTAAGAGAAGTAGAGTCTTTTGCATTAAATCCCTTGCCATTCCCACTCCCTTTATCCATTCAGAAAGCCAGGGATCCAAATGAGAAGTTCAAAATGCCCTAGTAGTAAAGTTTAAGAACAAAGCATTCCCATTCAGGGTACCCAGAGACTCCAACTGGTCCAGAATGCAGCTGCGCGGGTGATAGAGGGAGCACCTTGTGGCTCCCGTGTAACACTTCTCCTGCGTAATCTGCACTGGCTCCCGGTGGTCTTCCGGGTTCACTTCAAGGTACTTGTTATCACCTTTAAAACGCTCCATGGCCTAGGGCCGGAATATTTACGGGACCGCCTACTGCCACTATTAGCCTCTCACCGACCAGTGCGCTCTCACAGAGAGGGCCTCCTCCGGATACCGTCAGCTAAACAATGTTGGCTGGTGACCTCCAGGGGGAGGGCCTTCTCTGTGGGGGCCCCTACCCTCTGGAACGAGCTCCCTCTGGGGCTTCGTCAACTCCCCGATCTCAGGTCTTTCCGCCGCGAGCTGAAGACGTTGCTGTTTCGAAGAGCAGGACTAGCTTGAACGTAGTTTTAAATTGGGGTTTTTAAATCAGGGGTTTAAATGGGTTTTAAATTTGTATTTAAAAGTTTTAAGGCATCAACTGAATTTAATTGTCTATTCTTTTTGCTGTTTTATATGTATTATATGTTTTCTGTTGTTTTATTGGCTGTGAACTGCCCTGAGTCCTTCGGGAGATGGGCGGTATACAAATATAATAAATAATAATAATAATAATAATTTTCAGTGTTTGCGGGTGATTCAGTGAGACACAGAACTGGAGAAAAGATAGGAGAGACAGGAAGTATTGAAGAATGAGAAAGACTCCTTGTGAGAAACAGAAATCAACTGTCTTTCTTCTGAGACTTCTCTACCTGTACCAGAGTAACCATAGCCCCAAGAGGATAGGGCCCTCTGTGATTAGACATCCCATAGTTGTAGAACCAACACCTAAACAATTCATTTGCAGTTGTTTATTATTATTATTATTATTATTATTATTATTATTATTATTATTATTATTATTATTATTATTATTATTATTATTATTATTATTATTATTATTATTATTATTATTATACCGCCCTTCTCCCGAAGGACTCAGGGTGGTGTACAGCCAAAAGTAAAAACAGACAATACAATATACAATTAAAATACAAATTAAAAAACTTATTTTATAATTGGCCTAAAAAACTTTAAAATATATAAAACTAAAACCCCTTAAAATTAATAATAGAAAATTTAAAATCAATAAAATTTAAGCCAGCCCCGCGCGAATGAAAAGATGTGTCTTCAATTCGCGGCGAAAGGTCCGAAGGTCAGGTATTTGGCGTAAACCCGGGAGAAGCTCGTTCCAGAGTGTGGGAGCCCCCACAGAGAAGGACCTTCCCCTGGGGGCCGCCAGCCAACATTGCTTGGCGGACGGCACCCTGAGAAGTCCCTCTCTGTGAGAGCGTACGGGTCGGTGGGAGGCATGCGGTAACAGCAGGCGGTCCCGTAAGTACCCAGGCCCTAAGCCATGGAGCGCTTTAAAGGTAGTGACCAAAACCTTAAAGTGCACTCGAAAGGCCACAGGTAGCCAGTGCAGTCTGCGCAGGAGCGGTGTTATGTGGGAGCTACGCGAAGCTCCCTCTATCACCCGCGCAGCTGCATTCTGGACTAACTGAAGCCTCCGAGTGCACCTCAAGGGGAGCCCCATGTAGAGAGCATTACAATAATCCAAGCGAGAGGTAACGAGCGCATGAGTGACTGTGCACAAGGCATCTCGATCAAGGAAGGGGCGCAACTGCCGAACCAGGCGAACCTGGTGGAAGGCCCTCCTGGAGACAGCCGTCAAATGATCTTCAAACGACAGCTGTTCATCCAGGAGGACACCTAAGTTGTGCACCCTATCCTTTGGGGCCAGTAACTCGCCTCCAACAGTCAGCTGCGGCTGCAGCTGACTGAATTGGGGTGCCGGCACCCACAGCCACTCCGTCTTGGAGGGATTAAGCTTGAGCCTGTTTCTCCCCATCCAGACCCGTACGGCTTCCAAACACCGGGACAGCACTTCAACAGCTTCATTGGGGTGGCCCGGGGTGGAAAAGTACAGCTGGGTGTCATCAGCGTACAGCTGGTATCTCACCCCGAAGCCACTGATGATCTCACCCAACGGCTTCATATAGATGTTGAACAGAAGGGGCGAGAGGATCGACCCCTGCGGCACCCCACAAGTGAGGCACCTCGCGGTCGACCTCTGCCCCCCTGTCAACACCGTCTGCGACCGGTCAGAGAGATAGGAGGAGAACCACCGATACACGGTGCCTCCCACTCCCAATCCCCCCAACCGGCGCAGCAAGATACCATGGTCGATGGTATCAAAAGCCGCTGAGAGGTCTAATAGGACCAGGGCAGAGGAATAACCCCTGTCCCTGGCCCTCCAGAGATCATCCACCAATGCGACCAAAGCTGTCTCCGTGCTGTATCCGGGTCGGAAGCCGGACTGGAATGGGTCTAGATAGACGGCTTCATCCAGGTATTGGGGTAGCTGTCGCGCCACAGCACTCTCTACAACCTTCGCAACAAAGCGAAGGTTGGAGACTGGACGATAATTACCCAAAATAGCTGGGTCCAGGGAGAGCTTCTTGAGGAGGGGTCTCACCACCGCCTCTTTCAAGGCGGCAGGGAAAACCCCTTCCAACAAAGAAGCGTTGATAATCCCCTGGAGCAAGCCTCGTGTCACCTCCTGAGTGGCCAGTACCAGCCAGGAAGGACACGGGTCCAGTAAACATGTAGTGGCATGAAGCCTCCCCAACAACCTGTCCACGTCCTCGGGAGCCACAGGGTCAAACTCATCCCAAACAGACTCGACAAGACGTGCCTCCTCTCCCTCGCTTGGATCATCCCAATTTCGGTCCAGACCATCCCGGAGCTGAGCGATTTTATCGTATAGATAACCACTAAACTCCTCGGCACGTCCCTGCAAAGGGTCATCCCACACCTCCTGATGAAGGAGGGAGCGGGTCACCCGAAACAGGGCGGCCGGGCGGTTATCTGCCGACGCAATGAGGGTGGAGGCGTAGGAGTGCCTCGCCTCCCTCATTGCCACTAGGTAGGTCCTAGAATAGGACCTAACTAGTGTCCGATCAGCTTCAGAACGACTGGACCTCCAGGTGCTCTCTAGGTGTCTTCTCCGGCGTTTCATCTCCCTCAGCCCCTCGGAGAACCAAGGGGCCGGGCGAGACCTGCGCCGGGTCAGAGGCCGCAAAGGCACGACCCGGTCCAAGGCCCCAGCCGCGGCCTGTTCCCAGGCCACAACTAGTTCCTCAGTCGAGCCGTGGGCCAGATCCTCAGGAAATGGCCCAAGCTCCGTCAGGAACCTCTCAGGGTCCATCAGGCGCCTGGGACGGAACCAACGTATAGGTTCCGTCTCCCTGCGATGGTGGGTGGCGGTTCAGAGGTCCAGGCGAAGGAGAAAATGATCTGTCCATGACAACGGTTCTGTTACTAAGTCATCTAATTCCAGATCATTTAACCACTGTCCAGCGATATAAATTAGATCCAGCGTGCCTCCTCCCATGTGTGTAGGACCATCATTTACTCGAATCAGGTCCAAGGCCGTCATGGAAGCCTGGAACTCCCGAGCTGCAGTCGATGACAAGCCAGCTGATGGCAGGTTGAAATCCCCCATAACCATAAGTCTGGGGGTCTCAATCGCCACACTGGCAAGTACCTCCAACAGCTCGGGCAGGGCTGTGTTCACACAGCAAGGAGCCAGGTATGCGATCAACAAGCCCAACTGATTCCTATGGCCCCACCTCACATAGAGGGATTCACAGCCGGCAATCTGAGGAACAGTGGCCTCCCTTGGCTCTAGATCCTCCTTAATGACAACCGCCACCCCCCCACCCCTACCTTGGGCCCTCGGTTGATGAAATGCTTGGAAACCCGAGGGCACAATTTTTTTGGGGAAGACAATTGGAAATTGGCCGATTAAAAACAATATAAGACGTAATGAAGTGATTAAAGAGGAAAATATAGAAACTATTAGAGATTGGATAAAAGTTTTGGAAAATGAAAGGAGGAATAAAGAAATTACTGAAAAATTAGGGTTAAGTTGGTTTGAAAAAATACAGATAGAAAAATGGACAAAAAAATTAAGGGAAAACTATTCGATAAATAGATGTGAAACTGAATTTGAATATTTAGTATCTCGGATTATGAAAGATGAAATTGGGCTAAAGGGACTCGTTAGTAGGGTTTATAAGATTATAAACTCTGATGAAAAATTACAAAGAGTGATGAGGACAAATTGGGAAAAAGATCTTAATATTGAAATACCAGAGTCAGATTGGAATGTGAATTGGAATAGTAGAATTATGAGAACTTTATCTATAAGGATTAAAGAGCATAATTATAAAGCTGTTTGAAATGGTATTTGACTCCAGTAAGATTGTCACAAATGGATAAAAAATTAGTAAAAATGTTGGAGATGTGAGATGGAATTGGGGACTTATGAACATATGTGGTATAAATGTGATAAGGTTAAAAGTTTTGGCAACAATTGGAGAAAATGATATTTGAAATGATGGGAAAGTAATAATATTGAGAGTGGAAACTATATTATTGTTGGTAATTAAGGAAATAGAATTAACAAAATATGAAAAAGAATTGATTAGAATTATGATTATAATAGGTAGAATTATAATAGCTAGATATTGGAAATTAGATGTGTTTTTTAGAATAGAAGAGTGGAATTCTGAAATGTGGAAATTAGCCTTAAATGATAAAATGACATGTGATATTAAAATTAGAAGTGGTGTGTATAAAGAAGATATTTTCTGGAAGACTTGGAAACCATTCGTGGACTATGCGCTTGGAAAATTGGACGCCTCGGTACCTGTACCTCGAGAACGTGGATTTTGGCAATCATGAGGACATATCCGAAGACCCAAATCTTCCTTTTTTATGTATAGCACAAGGGTGCAATAATGTATTTTCTTTTTTGTTTGTCAGAAAAAAGCAATAAAAAATAATAATAATAATAATAATAATAATAAAAAAAAGGAAACCCGGAGGGCACAACTCAACAAGGGGAACCCCCCCTCTGGGCCCAACCAGGTCTCCGTAATGCCCATAAGGTCCGCGGACTCCCCCTGAATAAGATCACAAATCAGGGGAGCTTTATTAACCACGGACCGGGCATTACATAACATCAACCGAAGATCCAAGCTCTGAGGATCATGGCCGCCCAAGGAACGGGTAAGGACTGAGGGGCCGGAGCACGTGATCGCTTTCAAGTAGCGAGCATGTGCTCCCAACACTCGATGCGGCCCCCCCCTCCGCCATATCTGCCTCTCCCACTTACCGTACAGATTGAATGACCCTCTAAACCTGAAACGAACCCCTCCCCCTCTGCCTTCAGACCAGATGTCGTAATGCCGCGACCAAGCCCGGGGACTGGCTCCCTCCCCGACGGGTTTTCACCCCCACCCGTCATATCCCTCCCCCCCCTTAAAAAACCCTTATTTAAAAATCTATTTAAAAATCCCCAAAGGTTCTTCTTAGCCGCATGCCACCTCAAGACCCTTCATTAAGGTAGGCCCTCGATAATGTGGAGGGCCATACTTGCGAGGCGGGGGAATCTCGCAAGTGAAAAAGTTCGAAAGGTGAATATCTCATAGAAAAGGAGGTTAAAAGGTGGCATTGATCCTGATCAATAAAGATGGTACATACATAAAATCATTTCAGCTTAATTAGGTCCTTTTAGGGCTTGGTGCAAGATGGAAAAAGATTCAACAATCAGTCATCCAGGCAGAAGTCCTGGCAATAGTCAAATAACAGTAAATGGTCTGATAGATGACAGTCACAGACCACTTCAAAGCACACAGGACCAAGATGACACGGACCACAGTAGGGGTTGGCGCAGCCCGCTGAATATATCTTCCTCGTCCCTTCAATTCCGTTGTCGCCTCCATCACTCTGTCCCTCCACATGGCACAGCCCCATCTTAGGTCTTCCAGGACAGTCCAACCAGATTTCATCCCCGAGGATCGCATCCACTCTATCCTCCCCAACAGCGTCCTCAAGCGAGGCTGGAATTGTCCGGGCAGGCCAAAGTTCCAAAAAATCGACAGAGGACGGCCAAGGCGGCCAAGGCAGCAGAAACGCCGCAGAAGAGACCCCCGTTGCTGAAAAGTCATAGTTCCGCCATTGGAGAATCCCAGCTGGCGATGGAAAACCTTATCGGCTGTGGGAGAAACCCCCTCACCGATAGGTAAATCTCAGTTGAGACGATGACAGTCATAAAACCAATGGTCAGCAGCCGCTGCCAGGAAGCCACCAGAAAGCCGCCCGACAGCAAACGAGGTCCAGGCCGAAACATCAAGGCAAACGAGGGCAAGCTGGGACAGACCAGGCCAGGACGCCGGAGCAGGCCAGGACGCCGGAGCAGGCCGGAACAGACCGGGAGCAGGCCGGGACGCTGGGGCAGGGCAGATCGAAACGCTGCCCCCACGCGCCGACGAAGGTCAGGAAGCCCCCCAGCCAGGTAGATAACCCACCGTCACCAAGAAGCCCCCCAGCCAGCAACCGGCAACCAGACCTTTCATTGCAGGCCCTCAGGAATAACTAGGCCGAGCCGCCGAGGTGCCGCCGAGGTGCCGAGGCCAAGACGCCGCCCCCATGCGCCCAAAATGCCTCCCGACTCAATATTCGGCGACCAGAAACTTGTCCCGAGGCCCGTAATTAATATATGGGTCTCAGAGGACACAACAAGGAAGCAGTCATGTTTGGATTAAGGCTTATATCAAGATCTTATTTGCATTGGATGACAAATGATCTGGGCTTTAGTCTGCATTTTAGTCAGTATTTTTAAATATATAGTATACTGTATATCTTTAGAGCAAATCTGTGTAATTGTACTCTACTCTTTTTTAAATCTTTAAAATCTTTAAAAAGATGTATTAGATGTTCTCTATTCACTCTGAATATCGGTGAGCTAGCCATCCATATGGAATCTAGCTGTCAAAGTTTAGAAACAATGGATCCTAAATTGTCTTTCTGTAAATGGAAATATTCTGGTCACTAGAGACTTACGTAGGAAGAAGTAGCTAATTGCTGATTCTCCTCCACTTGACTTTCTATACAATTTCAGATGCCCTCAACACTTTGGTGCAGACTTCAGGAGGGACCAAGGGATGTGAGAGGCAATTGTCAAAAATATATCCTCTAATTATTCAAATGTAAGTGGAATCTGAAACTACTGACTCATGCATTTTTGTATATTTAGTTAGTTGGTTGGTTGGTTGATTTCTTGAGCAGCCCATTGAAGCAAATGACTGCTCTCTCAATGAACATATTTTGGCAAGACTCAGTTTACAAATAAGAGATTAAAAATTCAGCATATTGACAGTATTACACATAATGAGAATAAAACCTGGGTATTAAAATAGGTAGAATTGTAACTTATGCCAGCATGCTGGGATGAATGAATAAATAAAACCAATGAGAACAATAAGAGAAAATAAACATGCAACAAGATTGGGAGTATCTATGTAGACTTCATTGTGCTGATACATGTGCTGGACAGACAAATGTTCACTTGAATGAAGCCAGTAAAGAGTTATTTATTTACTTGTTTATTTATAAATTAGATAGTCAACCATCTCATAATCAGCTGACTCTGGGTACTGTACAACAATCCAAATCAAGACATACAGATTAATTTTATTAATATTAAAAACTTTAAATTATTTTAACTTAAAAAAAAAAACAGAATAAAAAGAGATTAGGCAAACAGGCCTTGCTAATTATCCACCTTAATATTACTCCAGTTCCCTGGGGTCACCAAGCCTGCTGATAAAACAGATCTTGAGGGATCTCTAGAAAGATAAAAGGGATGAAGCCAGCTTCACTTTGATGGGAAGGAAGTTTCATAAAGCAGGGGCCACAGCAGAAAACACTCACTGCCAAGGACCAGAGGTAGATTTCAGCAGGTTCTGACCAGTTCTGGAGAACCGGTAGCGGGAATTTTGAGTAGTTCAGAGAACCGGTAAATACCACCTCTGACTGGCCCCGCCCCCATCTATTCTCTGCCTGCCGAGTCCTAGCTGATTGGGAGGAAATGGGGATTTTGCAGTACCCTTCCTCTGGAGTGGGGAGGGAATGGAGATTTTACAGTATCCTCCTCCTGCCATGTTCACCAAGCCATACCCACCAAGCCATGCCATGCCACGCCCACCAAGCCATGCCCACAGAACCGGAATTAAAAATTTTGAATCCCACCACTGCCTAGGACCCATCAAATGAAAGTCCCTTGTTGATGGGACCTGTAGTGTCTTCTCCTTGCTACAAAAAATGAGTCCTACTTTTTCTTAATATTATCTAATGATATCACTGCCTTGACTTTAAACTACAGTTATAACTCCATGGAAGAAAGGTTTTGATGTCTCTATCATTATAGGCACCCATTCCAAAAGTTTCTGGTATGCATTATTTAGATGTTTGTTATACCACTATTCATACATGGAATGAAAGTCACATTTTATATGTAATTGATTTGTGGGAAACCTTATAGGGAAGTAAGCAAAGTCACATACAGCCTCCTCCAATAAAAAGAATACATTGATATGGACTCCTTTTGATTGAGTGGCTTCTTTACGTGGTTCTGTTTGGCCCACTGAAGCTTCAGTTAAAGAGCTCCTATTTAGGAGATTTATATTGCTGTCTATTCACACATGGCGACGCAAGGCAGCTTACAAGAATATAAAAACATCATATAGAAACAATAAAACTAATAAAAGAGAGAATCCTATAATAAATGAATAAAATAATATAATAAAATAATGTCATGTGGAGACCAATATCCTAAAGTGAAAAGCAATGGTGGTTAAAAAAAATGCAATCAGTTCAAAATAAAGGCATAATACTTGCCAGGCACATTTTAAATGTAAGAAAATCTATTACATGATATGATTTGGCTATTTGGCTCTTTAAGCAAAATGAAAAAAAAGGATAACTCTTTTGGGTACCATTGTTGGCCTGTTTACAGAATTTCTGATTGATTCTTTTTAAAAATTCAAATCCCTTTTCTCAATATTAAAACACACACACACACACACGCACACACACACAAAGCGGGGGACAATTAGTAACAGATTACCATAATTTAAAAACAAAGCAATTCAAATACAGAATGCTGCAAACAATACAGTTTAAAATGTGACCAGTTTTGCTTGTTAGTGTTTAACTTGTTGGAGTCTCAACTTTATTTCAGGAAATCCTTTTCTGAACTGGCCTTTTTATAGCATCCTATATAGAAAATGAGAACATCTCGAAGCTCCATATTGTTAGAAAAGTGTTTTCTAGCCTCCAGAAACAAAGGACACACTGAAAGGTTTGGATGGCAGAAGACTCACAAAGGAATAAGGTTTTGCTGGAAAAGTGATTTCTAGTTACACAAAGAGCCTATTATCTCATTTTAGGTGAAGTCTCTAGTACTCATATCTCATTTGTTCTCAAGGAACCATCTTCATTTTAGATGAAGCCTCATAAAGACTATTAGAAGTTTAATATGTGTACTTCTGCATTGTCCAATGCCCTACATTTGCTTGAGAATAATAAGACTAGGTATCCTTTCCAAAATAAATCTCATCTCAAGGTTGGTGTATAAAATTATGCATTTGGAAAAATTGCAAGTACATTGTGTTTCTTTGGGAAATTTCTTTACAAAAATGCATATTTTTATTAATATGAGCTAGAAAGTGTGGATTATAGATTGAATATTTCTGATTCTGTGCAAAGATACAGCTTAATTTCTTTTTCATATCCTATTTATCTGTGTAAGGATTGTAAGGGAACGTAAAAAAATGGCACCGTTTCTAAACTGTTTGGTTATAGTGTTATTTATTTATTTATTTATTTATTTGTTTGTTTGTTTGTTTGTTTGTTTGTTTGTTTGTTTGTTTGTTTGATTGATTGATTTTTATAGCTAAATCTCATCTCAGTAAGTGACTATAGACCCATATCGTAAGAACAACATGGGAAGGAAGAGCACCATATCACTTATGGCCAAGTACCATTTTTTTAAAATAATGATTCTAAGGGTTCATCCTTGCCAAAGTGAATTCGTTGTAGTTAATACTTGGATGGGAAACCTGTAGAAAATCTTGGGAATGTAGGCTAAGAAGTTGCAAAACATTTTGAAAGAATGCAATGATTAGGGACTTTTACAGTACATCATAGCCAAGAAAACTACATAATGCATCCATGGACTCAGGTCAAACTTCACTTGAGGTTGACTTTTCTACAATGTATTTTATGGACTATGCTGCCTGAGAACTCATCTGATACTTCCTTGGTACACAGGATGAAAATCATAAGTCTTGGGAAAGATGGGGATTTACCCCATGAAAGATGTGAGCAGATTACCTACAATTACCCCCAAAACTTTAAACTTAAATTGTCTACTGTTGACCTCACCCCATTCCTAAGAGATCTGTAAGGGGCATGCATAAATGCACCTGTGTGCCTACCTTCCCTGTCCTAATATTCCTTTTTACTTACTCTGTTATCTTATATATGATTGACAAATAAATAAATAAATAAAATGAACTGATAACCTGCTCCTGTACCGTTAGATTCCATCTTTCAGTTAATTTTTTCTATCTATGGAGGTAATAATCCACAGCGGTTTCTATGGATTGTTTTTTGCTTTGGTCTTAAAAATGATGGTAGTTAATATGTTCCTAATAGATATTAGACCTAACCCTCTCATGATATGTTAACCATTTGTGTTTCTCTATTATTTCTTTTTCTATAAAATGTTTCTTGTGTTGGCAGGCATACCCTGGGTTTATATCTATTCATTAATCTCAATGATTGAAAATAATCATACATCATACAATAATCAAACATTATTTTTGAAGTCTACATTAACCTTGATTTTATTATACCACAAATATGCCATCCAAATCTTAGGTCATTTTTTCTAATTCTAAAAGTCTTTTATTTCTCAGCAACACCCATTCTATCATTCAAACCAACAACAAGTTGCAAAATACAAGTTCAAATCAGGTAAATTCAATCCTCCTCTTCTTTTTTTTTTTGTCTACACCTTATATTAGATTTGTGCCTTTTTCCCTTTCCATACAAACTCAGATATTCCTTTTGACATAATTATTTGGAAATGACATACAATTCATATTTTTCATAGTGATTTCCGAATATTTTACTTTTTTTTTATCCTCTGTTTTCATGTTTTTATTAACATCTTCGTCTTGTGATTACTAATCTTAAACTTGTTACGGTACCAAAGTGTTTTAATTTTCCATTTGATGGTTTGCTTCCTTTAATGGATCTTCTGAAACTAACACTAAGTTATCAGAAAATGTCCTTAATTTATAAATTTCTTTTTTAACCTTTAATCCTAGAATTCTCTCATCTTTGCTTATATCTCTATTCAATATTTCAAGAACTAAAATTTAAAAAGAGGGCAAACAATGGGTATCCCTGTCTTATCCCTTTTTGTACCTCACAAGATTTTGTTATATCTCCAGTCACAATCACTTGTGTTTTCTGTGAAGGATAAAATATCCTTACCCATTTAATACAATTCTCTCCAAAATTTATACCTTCTAAAACTTCAAACAAGAAGATCCAATTCAAATTCTAAAAGGCCTTCCCTATGTCTGAAAAAATCAGTAGCTTGTTTTTTATGTTGCTGCAAATATTCCAAAATGTCCAAAATATTTTTATATTATCCCTTACTGTCTTTTAGGTAATACAGTCTTGCAAAATTATTTTCAACCTCTCAGCCAAAATCATTGTAAACAAATTAAGAGTCATTATTCAATAATTATATCATCAGGGGTGAAATCCAGCAGAGAACTGCTGGAGAACTGGTAGCGGAAATTTTGAGCAGTTCGGAGAACCGGCAAATACCACCTCTGGCTGGCCCCAGAGTGGGGTGGGAATGGAGATTTTGCAGTATCCTTCCCCGGCCACACCCACCAAGCCACGCCCATCAAGTCACACCATGCCCATCAAGCCATGCCCGCAGAACCGATAGTAAAAAAAATTGGATTTCACCACTGGATATCATCTAATAATTTCCAGTAAAAGTCAATTCTTATACCTCCTTAGGTATTAATGCTATATTCCAACTTTTTGGAATCTTACCCCTCCACATAAAATTCCGTATAGAAATCGCCATATTTTGTAAAAGTTCATCCTCAAAGTATTTATAGAAAGAAACTAGTAACCCATCTAAGCCAGACATTTTCCCTGTTTCGGTCTTTTTTATAGCTTCACAAACTTTCCTTATTGTTACGGATCTGTTATATCTATAATCTGTTTCTGTTTCTTTGTAATCTTCAGTAAGTGTTGATTTTTTTAAAAAAATGTTCATTTATGTTCTTCAGGGAAATTTCTTGTCCTTTATATCAATTGGAATGATACTAAAAGTATCTTTCCTAGTTAATACTGGGGAACTCCTTGGGTCAACTGAGTTGTTGTTATGATGCATGTACTACTTCTGTGTCATAGATGGCATACTGTAATATTTTTTCCTTGGAGGATAATGGTGGGAGCAGTTTTGAGAGGGAAGATGGTGAGAAAAGGGCAAGGTTAAGCAACATTTCTATCCTCTTGCTATTTCATTTCTGAGGATGCCCCCCCCCATTCCATTTTTTCATTGAAGGTTTAAGTATGCATCAGTATTTGCCTCAGCTCCAATTAACACAACTCAAGCTATTAGTCATCAAATCAATAACAATTCTCTTATCCTGTGCTGTGGTTCGCAAATAGAATCAGCTCACATGCTCAACCTACATAGAAGATTTATAACTGCACTGCTATGACTCAATGTTTCAGAGTGTACATGGTTGCCCCCACTCCACACACACACTATCGTTATCATTCTAACATCTTTGAACATGAATAAGCAAGTACATGTGTAAGTTAAGATTACATTAATTGAGGTTGGTTATAATAAACAAGAGCCAGTGCTAATTTCAGTGGGATAAAAAGGAAAAATACAATGGATGCCAAACAAATCAACTCCCACTCATGAAAGCATAGCTGCAAGGAATAATTAACATTTTCAAGAACAAAAGAAAATAGCAAAGCTCAGCTAATTGTTTGGGTTCACTTCCCTTTCAGACTATTCGCATTTCCACATGTACAATTAGACATACCTTTTATTTTCTGGCATAAGTGCACAAAAGAATAAATTGACTTTAGTATGGCAGGAAAAAGAAAAGGGAAAGCATGAATTATTTACCTCCATTTAGGGAAGATAATCAGAAGTAATAGATTGCAATGCCCTAAGATAAACAGAGGAACTGGTTTGTGTCAAGGAAATGAAACTAACAAAAAGCTACTAATTTCATTGTGCTGTTTTTGTAAGTACCAGTCAGCACAGTACAGTACATTCAAGAGCAACCAATCCCCCAAATTAACACCCATTCAAAACTCCTTCAACCTGTATGAAAACAATGGCTGCCTTTGTAGATAGCAGTCCTGCTCTTAGAAACTAGGAAATTACTTTTAGAAGCAAGGAAAATGGAATGGTTTTAAAGCAGATAGTGACTCTTCCCTCCACTGGCACCAATCTCTTTCAGAAAAGAAAGAAGCAGAATGAGATTCTACCCATGAAACCAATAAGGCAGCCATTTTGAAAGTTAAAATATGAAATGTAGAAATCATTAAGAGAAAGGTAAATTATAGAAGACTCAGCAAGCAAGAATGGAGTGCCCAGAAGAAAGAGAATGAGGCATGCTGGTCATATGTGATAGTTGCACAGTGCCCTGTACTAAAATCAGCATGTGCAAATATAATCAAACTATGCAACTGTTCAAAGGGATAGAATCAAGTTCATGTGAAGTGTTAGTACTACTTTATAATGCTTTGGTAATACCATACTTAGAATACTGCATCCAGTTTTGGTCACCACAATATAAAAAAGAAGTTGAGTTTCTGGAAATAGTACAGAGAAGAGCGACAAACATTATTAAGGGGCTAAAGGCTAAAACATGAAGAATCGTTGCAGGGATAGGGCATGTCTAGATTCATGAATAGGGACACGGTGGCTCAATAGGGATGCGGTGGCCCAGTGGGTAAAACACTGAGTTGTCGATCAGAATGTTGGCAGTTCAGCAGTTCGAATCTCTAGCGGTGCGTAATGGGGTGAGCCCCTGTTACTTGTCTCAGCTTCTGCCAACCTAGCAATTTGAAAGCCCATAAAAAATGCAAGTAGAAAAATAAGGAGCACTTTGATGGGAATGTAACAGCGCTCCATGCGCCTTCAGCATTGAGTCATGCCAGCCACATGACCCCCGAGATGTCTTCGGGCAGCCCTGGCTCTTCAGCTTCGAAACAGAGATGAGCACTGCCCCTAGAGCTGGAAACGACTAGCACGCATGTGCAGGGGAACCTTTATCTTAGATTAATGAAAAGAAGGACTAGGGGGTGACATGATAGCAGTATTCCAATATTTGAGGGGCTGCCACAAAGAAGAGAGGGTCAACCTATTCTCCAAAGCTCTTGAAAGCAGGACAAGAAGCCATGGATGGAAACTAATAACGTAGAGAACCAAGCTAAAACTAAAGAGAAATTTCCTGATAGTGAGAACAATAAACCAGTGGAACGGCTTTCCTTCAGAAGTTGTGAGTGCTCCATCACTGGAAGCTTTTAAGAAGAGATTGGACACCCATTTCTTTGAAATGATCTAGTATCTCTTGCTTAAACAGGGGGTTGGACTCCAAGATCCCTTCCAATTCTTTTATTCTAAATCTTAAAGAAAAAGAGCTTGAAGAGAGCTACGTTTAGAGACCAGAACTGGCCTGAATGCTTATTGGCTCTCCCTCCTATATCACCTGTGCAAAGGATCCTCACCTGCAATTCCAGAGACATATGGACATTGTGTGTGTGTGTGTGTGTGTGTTTCATGAGAAATCTATTTGAAGTGTTTTTGAAATCCAGGTATATAGCATTGACGGGGTCAATGTTTCTATACCCCTTGACACTCTCAAAACATTCCAGAATGTTGGGAAAAAAGATTTACTATGGCAGAATTTATTCTGATTTTCTTTTAGCAAGTCTTCTATCTGTCCAGTTGCTGCTGCTGCTGCTCTGTAATGTTGGAATACAATGACATTCACATCATTAACATGAAAATATTTATCCATAAATCTGCCATGTGTATTCATAGATAAGCCTTCAGTGGGTAAGCAAACCCACTGTATTTTGAAAACTAATATTTTGGCTTATCTGCAAACGTATTTGCTACTTATGTATGTATGTTACAATATTACTTTAAAAAGAAACAACACACTTGACCAAATATAATAAACATTTCCCCAAATTACTTATAGTTCCAGTGTAGAAAATCTACACTCAATTTTTTTTAATCATTTTTGAGGCATTCAATAAACTCTGAATAAAATGAATAAATTATACAAGGAATTTCATCAAGGGACTTCAATGCATTAGGTCTAAGTTACATGTGGGAAATGTTTATGCTGACTTAGTGAATTTGTTTTGAGGATATTAAAATATCAGGAATCTAATAAATAATACATAATTTAAAACAAATGGAACAAAAAGCTGAATGTTTAACAGCTGAGAATTATATTTATTGAATCTTTAATTTACTTTTTTTCCCCCAATTCTATAAATGTTACTATCATTTACTGACTACCAATGGTGCGGAGGAGAATGGCTATCCACCAGTAAACTTTCTTTAACTATATTTTCTAAGTATTTGTATCTAGGAGTTCTATTTTTTCTTTTTTGCAGAAGCTTAAGCAATACACATCTCATACTTAAGCTATATATGGATTTCATACAATTTGTGGACTAATAGAATTTTGATTAAGTAAAAAAAACCTGTTTGCCATTTAATATCATCAGAAAAATGATCATCCCATTGCAAGAAATAACTTAAAATGGAATTAACTACCACTAATGAATTGAACATTTTTGAAATGAAATATTAATGCAAGTCAAGAATGATCTGAGATCATGATAATAAAGTTTGTTCTTGAATCAAAAAGATTATGAAGACGAAATTAAGAAATAATGCAATCTAAAACATATTCTGGGAACATAGAAAATAGAAGCATATTTTGTAGGATGGTGTAACCACAAAATATCCTTCAAGTTAGATTTTTACTTATAAGTTTGCATCGCCTTCCAATTCTGATTGCATATACATTTTGAGAAATAATATTTCTGTCCAATTGAGAATCCATAACAAAAATTTAGATCTCCATTTAGATCTCTCTTATATTGGTTTTGTTTGTCCCCAAACGTTCTCCAGTGGATGAAAAACTTCAGTCCCACTTCCTGGCCCCACCATCTCAACCATATCCTGAGACTTCTTAACTGTTCCTGTCTAGTTGTCCCTGTGTGTGGAAATGGTAGCATTCCTGAGAGACACTATTTTGATGGTCTGGAGCTTTTAGGACTAATTGATTATGAAGCAGTTTATCCAGATGACACATTTGTTCTGCAATCTTTGCAGCAGGCAGGGAAGTCACCATGCAGTTTTCACCATGCTCTCACCATGTCTGTCACATAACAATCTGCCTGCTTTTCTAAATATATAGTAAAGCCAACGGATGAGCTGGAATGTATCTATTTGCTATTATAATTATTAGGCATGATATTCAAATAAAAAGAAAAAACATATAGCCTCAAAATGATACATTTCTAAAATTTCCACAATCAAGGTTGCAAATGTGCCCTGAATGAATTCATGTAGCATCCAGCAAATGGTGGAGCACCAGCATTGCACTGCTTTAAATGAATCTCCCACAATTATTCATTTGTAAGTTTTGTGTGCTACCAACCCATGGTCACAGTATTAAGAATATCAGTGTTAAGATTTTGCTGAGAAACTGGGAAATAATAATAATCTAAGGGGATACATAGTAGTAGTTCTCTTTTTTAAGCCAATTGCGATCACATTAGGAACATTGTGAAATTGAACCAGGGGCGGGCTGCTGGGGGTTCACAGGGATTCAGGAGAATTTCTAGCTAAGATTCTGTGCAGTTCAGAGAACCTCCAAATCCCACTCTTGGCTGGCCCCGCCCACCCTGCACCGCCCCTTCCAGGAGTCCCCAGGCAGCCTATTTTGGAAGCAGGTAAGTGCAGGGCATGCACGGACGCTCAGGGAGGGCGAAAAATGGGCCTACTGGAAGTTCAAGAAGGCCATTTTCACCCTCCCGGAGGCTTGAGGAAAGCCTCTGGAACCCGGGGAGGGCAAAAATGCCCCCCTGCTGTGGTGCAGGAGGATGACTAGGCCATGCCCATCATGGCCACACCCACTCAGCAACCAGGCAGAGAACCCCTTGCTAAAATTTTTGAAGCCCACCCACAGATTGAACCTCAAGCAATTCATTATCAGTGTGTGTTAAAGCAAAACTTTTTGTGAATGTGTCTTTTCATGCTAAGAGATTCAGTTAGGTGAAGAAATAATTCGATATAATGTAATATCCAATTGCAGGTACTAAGGAATGCTTAAAATTCCAAAGATATGAAAAATAAGTATTCATTAATTAAAGGATACAATGCGGTTTTCATAACAGCTCTGAAGACAAATACTAAAACTAATGTCAGGGTTTCAAGTAACATCCCCCAACCAAGTAAGACTCTGAGGCAGGCTCTTGACTCTCCAGAGAAAAGAACGTTGTGATGGCTACATAACTCTAACAACTCCATGCAACCCCCCTCACACTTTCCCACAGCACAAAGTGTGGCAGCCCTGAAGATCCATCTAGCTGACAACTAGATAAAGAGAACACAGTTAAACAAACAGTTAAAATTATTACATCTATTTATTTATTTATTGAAGGAAATGTTCCAAAGCTACATATTTGTGTGTTGCAAAAGTGTGTGGATCTTTGCTTTCAATAACTAATGTGCCCCTTTTTCCCCCCTGCCCTTGAGCAGCAATAACAGCAACTAAATATTTCCAATAACATTAATGAGTCCTGGACATTGGTATTCCTCCTTGCAGAACAGCTTCGACTCAGGGATGTTGTGGGCTTCCTCGCGTGAGCTATCTGGTTCAGGTGTTTCCACGACAGGTCAAGATTTTGACATGGCCATTCTAAAACCTTAACTTTCTTCTGCTCTAACCATTATTTGGTCATACGGCTTGTCTTTTAGGTTATTGATTTACAATCCACTTTCTCTTGAGCTTCAGTTCACAGACAGCTATCCTGACTGTGCAATTGGGAATTGTATTGATTTAATTCGCCATCTGATTGAATTTCTGGTACACTTCAGTATCTATAGTTTCACCGGTGATGCCACACTGTCCTATGCCAGAGGCAGCAAAGCAGACTCAAACTATAATACTGGCACCATCATGTTTTACAGATTGAGACAAGCTTATCTTAAAATGCAGTGTTTGTCTTTTATCGAACATAACCTTTTTTATTCAAGCCAGAAGTTCTATATTAACCTCATCCCTCCACAGAACAGTCTTCCAATAGAATAGAATAGAATAGAATAGAATAGAATAGAATAGAATAGAATTCAACAGCCTTCTGGCTTATCTATGTGAAAACTGTAAAGGGGCAGCAGTGTTCTTTTTGGAGAGTGATGGCTTTTTCCTTGCAGCCTATTATTTCCTTGCAGCCTGTTGCTCAATGTTCTCCTGATGATGACGTCACAAACACCAACATTTGCCAATGCGAGAGAGGCCCCTAGTGCCTTTAATGTTACCCTAGGACTCTTTGATGTTTCCCAAAGTATTACACATCTTAATCTTAGTTGGTTGACCACTCCTGGGAATGTAGCAATGGTATTGAATTGCCTCCATTTGTACATGATCTCCTAACAGTAGATTGGTGGAATCTTTGGGAATAATTCTTTAACATTTTCCCAGCTTGGTTAGCATCAACAACTAAAACATATTTGGGAGGTTTTTTGGAGGTTTTAAGAAATCTCCTTTTTTTCAAGCCATGACACACTTCTCCATACTATGTTGTGATATATTGTGATAGTGAATATCCAGAAACATATACATATATATACTCCTTGATTTTCTAACTCAATTTTGTATATGAAATCCCATGCACCGCCTGCCCCACCACATACATTGGACAAACCAACAGAAGAATAAGTGCACACATTGAAGAACACAAGAACTCAGTCAAAAAAGAGCAACCAACTTCTTCCCTGGTCCAACACCTTAAAGCCACAGGACACGATATTGACTTTAAAAAGACCAGAACTATCGCCAAAACTGAACACTTTAACAACAGAATAATCAGAGAAGCCATCGAGATAAAAAAACGCCCACACAGCATGTACGAACGAGATGATACCTCCCGCCTACCAGCCATTTGGAAACCTGCCCTTATTGACAAACGTGTCCCTAACACGAGGAATGACACCAGACCCACACTCACGAGGTCCACACAGGATGTCACCACCACACATCCACCCAGAAAGCAGACCCAAACCCACACTGATCATGAAGCACGATTAAGGACCAGAAGCCAGACCGCAGCTGCAACATTGGCCATTTCAAACCCCTCCAATCCATACATGCAGCAGACTGACACCCACTGTGAAGATGTGGCACGACCGCGAACACGAAGCCGGACAACAGCTGTGCAGCTCACCAGCTCAAATCCCCCTGCAGCTCAGACTAATCTGAGCACAACCAAGCCCCCACCCAAAGAGGACACACCCCCATCCAATCAGAGCACCAAAAAAACCCCATCCAATCAGAGCACAGCCAAGCTCCCACCCAATCAGTTCAAACCCCCACTAGCAGTTAAAAAGGAAGAAACAGCTGCGATCACACATTGCTCCCAGAAGCACGAAGGACCAGAAGCCAGACCGCAGCTGCAACATTAGCCATTTCAAACCCCTCCAATCCATACATGCAGCAGACTGACACCCACTATGAAGATGTGGCATGACCAACACGAAGCCGGACAACAGCTGTGCAGCTCACCAGCTCAAATCCCCTGCAACTCAGACTAATCTGAGCACAACCAAGCCCCCACCCAACACAGGACACACCCCCATCCAATCAGAGCACCAAAAAAAAAAACCCCATCCAATCAGAGCACAGCCAAGCTCCCACCCAATCAGTTCAAACCCCCACTAGCAGTTAAAAAGGAAGAAACAGCTGCGATCACACATTGCTCCCAGAAGCACGAAGCTGAAGCCTGAAGATGACGAATGAGACTTCGTCGAAACGTTGCCAAGACACTTCCAATTTTACGCGGGAGAAAACCCAAATAACCAAAGATCTACATACAAACACCCGCGAAAACCTCAGAAAACAAATATATCTATCTATCTATATATATATCTATATCTATATATATATATGTATGTATGTATGTATGTATGTATGTATGTATGTATGTATGTATATGTCTTGGCATTTTTGGGTCTTTTCCCATGTAAGGTTGAGAGTATCTTGGCGACATTTCAACGAGGTCTCACTCATCATCTTCAGGCTGGTGTCTTCGGCTTCATGCTTCTTGAGCACGAAGCACGACCTCAAGAAGCACGAACCCGAAGACACCAGCCTGAAGATGATGAATGAGACCTCGTCGAAACATCGCTAAGATACTCTCAACCTTACACGGGAAAAGACCCGAAAATGCCAAGACCTACATACCTATACCCATGAAAACATACGAGAATATCTATCTATCTATCTATCTATCTATCTATCTATCTATCTATCTATCTATCTATCTATCTATCTATCTATCTGGGGAACTATCACATTAATGATTATTATTGTTTGGAACACCTGATTGATTTCTCCTTGAAATGAATCAATAACCATAGAAGTTACATTCCTTTGCCACACACAAATATATCACATTGGATCATTTTCCTCAATAAATTAATGAACAAATATAATGTCTTTGAATCATGTTTAATTGGGTCCTCTTTGGAAAACAAATTGTCTTTATGCACATATACTGAATATTCAAAAGGGGTTCACAAACTTTTAAGAACCGCTCTATTATGTGATTACTGTAAACCATAGTTGTTAAGAGTTCTCCTAATCACAATGGCTGGTAAAATTTATGATGGTTAAAGGAAATTAAAATCAAAGGACAAAGGATATATTACTGAGAAAATGTAAGTTATTCCTGAATTATGTTTTGCCCAAATACGTCTAATTTGGCAATGACTTATTTTTAAACCTTTAAAGCGGTCCATGGCTTAGGACCGGGCTACTTACGGGACCGCCTACTGCCGCCGTTTGCCTCCCACCGACCCGTGCGCTCTCACAGAGAGGGACTCCTCAGGGTGCCATCAGCCAAACAATGTTGGCTGGTGGCCCCCAGGGGAAGGGCTTTCTCTGTGGGGGCTCCTACCCTCTGGAACGAACTTCCCCCTGGACTTCGACAACTTTCTGACCTTCGGACCTTCCGCCACGAGCTGAAGACGTACCTATTTTTCCGCGCAGGACTGGCATAGAATTTTTAGATTTTATTATTGGGTTTTTAATTTTAATTAGGTCTTAGGTTTTTAAATGTATCTTAATTGGGGCCAAATTTGAATAAGTTTTTTAATTATTGTTTTACTTGTATTGTGTTTATTTATTGTCATTTTACTTGGCTGTTAACCGCCCTGAGTCCTTCGGGAGAAGGGCGGTATACAAATTATATTATTATTATTATTATTATTATTATTATTATTATTATTATTATTAT
This sequence comes from Ahaetulla prasina, assembly GCF_028640845.1. Taxonomy (NCBI): domain Eukaryota; kingdom Metazoa; phylum Chordata; class Lepidosauria; order Squamata; family Colubridae; genus Ahaetulla; species Ahaetulla prasina. The sequence continues at coordinate 155,590,953 of NC_080539.1, forward strand.
TATTATTATTTATTTTTATTTTTTTAATGACTTTAGACCAGATTTGAGTGGAGCATGAGCCAAGGGCCATCTATTCAACTTGGAGGGACAAGCAAATCAAAATGGCCTATTGATCTATGCCTCCAGCTGATTAACGAGAGATGGCAGTGATTTGAAAGTGGCAAAACATTAACATCATTTGTACTTAGGTCTGCTCTGATGTCCTGTAATTATTATTGTCTCCTGGGAGAACTCCTATTTCTGGCACTGGCCTCTAGTAATTTGCCATTTTATTGGGAGCCATTTGGGGGACAATACTTTACATATACACTCTGTTATGGACTGAGTATTCAGATGGGGCCAACATAGTCTAATTCAGAGGTGGTATTCAACAGGTTCTGACCAGTTCTGGAGAACCAATAGCGGAAATTTTGATTAGTTCGGAGAACCGGTAAATACCACCTCTGACTGTCCCCACTCCCATCTATTCTCTGCCTCCTGAGTCCCAGCTGATTGGGAGGAAATGGGGATTTTACAGTATCCTTCCCCTGCCACGCCCACCAAGTCATGCCACACCCTCCAAGCCATGCCCACAGAACTGGTAGTAAAAAAATTTGAATCCCATCACAAGTCTAGTTCCTGTCTCCTTTGTAAGGAATTTTTTTTTCTGGCAACTTTCTTTAACTGCACCTGACTGAAATAATGCTGTGTATATTTTTGAATGAATAAAATATAATTATGGGTTGATCAGCATTGTTCTGCTATGTTCAGATTATCCTGCTTGGTGCAGAAGGGTTAACAAATACAATATAGCTATTTGCCTTTTTTTCCTTATTTCCATGAGTATACTTAACAGAGTGTCATATTTATTCTTCCAGTTCATCCTCCTAATTATTTTTCTTCATTCAGTAGCGTTTCCTTTTTTCTTTGGGATCATGCGTTCATGATTGTAATGCATGTTAACTATGCAGGCAGAGAAAGAACAGACTAGCAGGATGCACTTCATTATACTTTTTACCGTGGGATTATTTCATCTACCAAGTAAAGATTCAAGAAAGAAGTTATGATTTGTGCAAAGCTGTGATTCAGTAGAACTAATGTCTTGTCAGAATCAGGCAGAGGTGATCCCTGATATTGTTATAATTGGGGCTGGTTGCTTTTCTTCCTGCTCTACACTCCAAGACTTGGTTAAAAGTCGAGATTTCGGGATACCAGTGCCTGTTTTTGAATGAATCTTCCTATCCAATTCCACACAATATCATTCTCCAGTTGAACTGTAAAACTGCTATGTAAAAATGTGCCTGAACACTAAGAACCAATTCAGAACCTTTATTAACGTGACAAAAGTTAGCATCTAGCACTAAGATCAAATTCAGAATTTCTGTTCTTACCAGGCTGTCATACTGGAGATTCTCTTCTATTAGCGTTCAAAGATAGGGCTTCCATTTCCGGTTCTCTATCCTGACCCTAATCATCTTCATTAGTTATTCAAGACACTAATGGCTTATAGAAATGAAAACAATGATATACTGAAGCTATTTTAACAACAGGTTAAGGTTATCGATATTAATTGCACTGCCTCAGTTTTTCTAACATTTTTCTACCTTGTCATTGCATTCCATACAGGGGGGAAAAACTGTAGAAATGTTTTGTGGTATTAGAATTTTGGAAAATGTTCTGTCTTGGAATATTCTGAATATAATCTGAGTAGTTTCAACCTTACAAGTAATTTCAAAGTCTTTTGGAGTCAAGTCATTTCTGAAATATTCATGAAGAGTTGTTTTGAGATCATGCATTCTCCTGGAACTTTTTCCTACCAGGAGTAAAACTATAACTTTCAAATTTTTCTTCTAATTCAGTCAGACTTCAAGTTATATCTACTACATATTTTCTGCCGTTAAATAAATGTCAGTCACGAAGAACAAGCGACTAGCTATCAGGCTGCTATTTTTGACATTTTAATTTGTCCCAAAATGTCTCTTAGTTATGTTTCTTCAGAAAGTTCAAAGGCGTAAGAGGAATTATGTGAAGTAGTTATATTTTATTTCCAAACAAAGTGATTAAGTTAGAGATGCATGGTGACTTTCTTTTTGGGGGTGAATTATGGAAAATCAATGAACAGTTTAAAGTTTGTTTTTTAAATAATCTCCTGTGAACTGGGCTTTATTCCTTAATTATTGTCTTAAATTCATGGTGGAATTAATTGAAAGTTAGAATTGAAAATCACTCTGTCTCCAAATTGTGCAGGCATTTACTTAAGAATGCTAATTCAGAATGAACCACTTAAGACAGAGAATATATCTTCTAGATTTCTGGAATGTATTTGTTTGTTTTATTATACATTCCTTATATATAATATTTATAATCAATCACAATAGAATGGAAGGGACCTTGGAGGTCTTCTAGTCCAATCCCTCGCTCAAGCAGGAGAACCTACACCATTTCAGACAGGTAACTGTCCAATCTTTTCTTAAAAACCTCTAGTAATGAAGCACCCACAAGTTCTGAAGGTAAAGCTGTTCCACTGGTTAATTGTTCTCACTGTTAGGAAGTTTCTCCTTAATTCCAGGTTGCTTCTCTCCTTGATTAGTTTCCATAAATCGTTTCTTGTCCTTATATTATAATGTATTTATTATATTTTATTTCCAAACAAAGTAATTAAGTTAGAGATGCATGGTGACTTTCTTTTTGGGGGTGAATTATGGAAAATCAATGAACAGTTTAAAGTTTGTTTTTTAAATAATCTCCTGTGAACTGGGCTTTATTCCTTAATTATTGTCTTAAATTCATGGTGGAATTAATTGAAAGTTAGAATTGAAAATCACTCTGTCTCCAAATTGTGCAGGCATTTACTTAAGAATGCTAATTCAGAATGAACCACTTAAGACAGAGAATATATCTTCTAGATTTCTGGAATGTATTTGTTTGTTTTATTATACATTCCTTATATATAATATTTATAATCAATCACAATAGAATGGAAGGGACCTTGGAGGTCTTCTAGTCCAATCCCTCGCTCAAGCAGGAGAACCTACACCATTTCAGACAGGTAACTGTCCAATCTTTTCTTAAAAACCTCTAGTAATGAAGCACCCACAAGTTCTGAAGGTAAAGCTGTTCCACTGGTTAATTGTTCTCACTGTTAGGAAGTTTCTCCTTAATTCCAGGTTGCTTCTCTCCTTGATTAGTTTCCATAAATCGTTTCTTGTCCTTATATTATAATGTATTTATTATATTTATTTATTACTAGTCAATCAATAGAGCCACTGAAATTGTTTCCTAATACTGAACAATTCTAGTGCTCTATGCAAATTCCATAGTATACAATAATAAACAAATGAATAAAAGTAAAGAACTAGTATAACTAATAATAGCATTCTCTGTTGTCTCTGCATTCATTATTCAAATGATATTCTATTGTATTTTCCTCTAGTTGGCACAATCGGCATATTCTCTTAATCAGGTTATATTGAAATAATATCACCCAAAGCTCTAAAAGTTGTGCAAAAATCAAATATTACAAGGGGCAGATTTTCTCCGTGATTGGAACATGAGGGGATTGTCAAATGACATGAACATTAAGGTCAGTTTCAAGGTAATGACAAAATATAATTTGTACTGTGAATTATTGATCAAATGTAAATTATCATTATAAAAATCATGCAGATTAGAAAAACTAATAATTGATTATCTGTAATTTTGTTATAAAAATGTTAAACTTAGTTATCAGGATTTTCAGATATGAAAGTCAACAGCATTCTTTGACTTTCCAGATACTGATAAGTTTTTATGTGTTATTATTGGAATATATTGGAATCTTTTAAGTTAATTGATGCATGCATTTTTCAAGAAGTATTAATTAAGGACAATATGGTAATATTAATTTAGTACATCTTTCTATTTTGACTAATTGACTTGTCCTAATACAAGACCTAACTCTTTTTTATCTTCCCTTGAATATCAAATGGAAATAACATTTTTTGTTGCATGATAACATGCACCAAACTACTATTTTTAAAAATATTAATTCCTTAAGAATTACTATTCTTAAGAATTCTTAAGAATAAATAATAAATAATATTAACTAATTTCACATAAGTAGGCTCAGGGATTATTTTGTTAGGAATGGATAAGCTTGCCATGGATAGTTCAACGTAAATAATATTTATAAACAGTTGTTAGTGTCTTTTAATGTAAACCTGCCAAAATTGATAAGAATAATAAATAATAATAATAATAATAATATTTTAATTTGTATACCGCCCTTCTCCCGAAGGACTCAGGGCGGTGAACAGGCAGATAAAATATAAATACACACAATAATTAAAAACATCCCTTAAAAAACTAATTTAAATGCCCAAAATGTTAAAAAACGTACTCCCCCGTAAAATAACAAAATTTTAAAAACCCATCCAATAAAAATAAAAATCAGGCTAGTCCAGCCATACGAAATAAATAAGTTTTAAGTTTGCGGCGAAAGGTCCTAAGGTCAGGTAATTGTCGAAGTCCGAGGGGAAGTTCGTTCCACAGGGTCGGAGCTCCCACAGAGAAGGCCCTCCCCCTGGGGGCCGCCAGTTGACACTGTTTGGCTGACGGCACCCTGAGGAGTCCCTCTCTGTGGGAGCGTACCGGATGATGGGAGATAGAAGCCGGCAGTAGGCGGTCCCGTAGATAGCCCGGTCCTAAGCAATGGAGCGCTTTAAAGGTGGTAACCAATACCTTGAAGCGCACCCGGAAAACAACCGGTAGCCAGTGCAGTCTGCGCAGGATAGGTGTTATGTGGGAGCTCCGAGCCGCTCCCTCAATAACCCGCGCAGCCGCGTTCTGAACTAGCTGAAGTCTCCGGGTGCTCTTCAAGGGGAGCCCCATGTAGAGAGCATTGCAGTAGTCCAGGCGAGAGGTAACGAGAGCATGAGTGACTGTGCATAAGGCATCCCGGTCCAGGAACTGGCGGATCAGGCGAACCTGATAAAAAGCTCTCCTGGAGACGGTCGCCAAATGGTCTTCAAAGGACAACCGACCATCCAGGAGCACGCCCAAGTTGCGTACCTTCTCCATCGGGGCCAATGATTCACCCCCGACAGACAGCCGCATCTGCAGCTGACTGTACCGAGGTGCCGGCATCCACAGCCACTCCGTCTTGGAGGGATTAAGTTTGAGCCTGTTCCTCCCCATCCAGACCCGTACGGCTTCCAGACACCGGGACAGCACTTCGACAGCTTCACTGGGGTGGCCTGGGGTGGAAAAGTACAGCTGGGTGTCATCAGCGTACAGTTGGTATCTCACCCCAAAGCCACTGATGATCTCACCCAGCGGCTTCATATAGATGTTGAACAGGAGGGGTGAGAGAATCGACCCCTGCGGCACCCCACACATGAGGCACCTTGGAGTCGATCTCTGTCCCCCTCTCAACACCCTCTGCGTCCGATCAGAGGTAGGAGGAGACCCCCCGATAAACGGTGCCTCCCACTCCCAACCCCTCCAACCGGCGCAGCAGGATACCATGGTCGATGGTATCAAAAGCCGCTGAGAGGTCTAATAGGACCAGGGCAGAGGAGTAACCCCTATCCCTGGCCCTCCAGAGATCATCCACCAGTGCGACCAAAGCTGTCTCCGTACTGTATCCGGGCCGGAAGCTGGACTGGAACGGGTATAGATAGACAGCTTCATCCAGGTACTGGGGTAGCTGACATGCCACCACACTCTCTACAACCTTCGCCGTAAAGGGAAGATTGGAGACTGGCCGGTAGTTCCCTAAAACAGCTGGATCCAGGGAAGGCTTCTTGAGGAGGGGTCTCACCACCGCCTCTTTCAAGGCCGCGGGAAAGACCCCCTCCCGCAAAGAAGCATTTGTAATCCCCTGGAGCCAGCCTCGTGTCACCTCCTGAGTAGCCAGTAGAATAGGTTCAAGGTACAAGAGCAGCATTTTAACCAGCTCAGAAAAGGGCATTTTAGTTCTGCATGTTTCTCTTGCGCGATTTTGGTGAAAATGGCAAGTAAGGTAGAAGAGGATCCAGAAAAAAATCAGATAATCAATGCAATGTTTTTAAGCTCCCTTGCAGAAGTATGGGAGCAGATGGGGAAAGATAAAATCAGTATTTTTATCAATTTATATGACAGTGGCATATATTATAAAAAGGATTATTGAGGGATAGATAACAAATTGTGGTAACATTCCTCAAGGATTTGTTGTTGTTTTCTTGTTTGTTTTGCATTCTGCTGTTTTGGTTTTAAGAAATGGCAATAGGATAGTGATGAGTGATGGACGTAAAGCTAGAAGGGGCAAGGATCAAATCTGGAATCTTTTCTCCAACCAGCACCTCTATATTATCTTAATTGATATCTGTCAATAACATTTATTTGATCAATGAGCAGCAATTTTTTTTTTAAAAAGATACAAATAAAAGCTGAGTGATGTAAGTAAATAAAAACAATAAAATACAAACAGCTAGTAAAATAAATCACAGAATATAACATTCACTCCTCTTACTATATTACTACAGTGATAAATAATTAGTTGATAAGTTTGTTGTACACCAACCAGAGTCACATTCATGAGATAGGCATCTATATTAAATGTGATAAATAAAATAAGCAAAGAACCCCGGTGTTAACAGGTCTGTGACTTATTCCATCAGCATCTTTCCCACAGGAATGGAGGAATCCTGGTAAAACCGTTCATTGTAATTAGAAATTTGACCTATTACAAATCCCAAAATTAGGCAGCATTGTAGCACAGTGGTTAAGATGCTGGGCTTGTCGGTGGAAAGCCGGGAGCCCAGGTTCAGGATCTGAGATGAGGTGAACTCCTGTTCCTGCCCCAGCCCCTGGCAACCTAGCAGTTCAAAAGCATTTAAACGTGAGTTAGGTTTCACTTCACTGGGAAGGTAACAGCACTCTGTGATGTCATGCTGACCACATGACCACGGAAATGTCTTCAGACAACACTGGCTTAATGACTTTTAAACCAAGATGAGCACTACCCCTTACAGTCAGCAACAACTAATGGAGTGAAATCTGCCAGGGTTCCTGTTACAAATCCACCGTCCATATCCTCCTACCTCCTACCCACAACCCAGGTAACATCTACTTGCTCTTGATACTTAGCTCTTCCTTTCTATTTCGAACTTTTTCCTCCTATCCAGCCCTACATGACCAAATACTTGTGATATCAATAGTTTGCTGTGTTTTCGGTATGTTTAATTTCACTCTCCTGTTGCTTTGGGAGATAAATTTTGCTGCTGCTTCACCTCCATTGTCTTCATGGCCTTTTCCCCAGTTCATTCAGGTGGCAAGCATTATCACTTTCTCTTTGCACCGTTGCAAAATTAGATGGCATCCATAGTTGCTAGGAGCATTTGAATGAATTAAACCAATGGGTTCAACTAAATAAGGTGTTTGTTTGCTTTAATTTTCATCACTCAAAGTGACAAATGTATCAATATTCCTTCTTCCTCCTATTTTCCACACAACAACTAACCCTGTGAGATGGGTTGGGCTGAGAGAGAATGACTGGCCCAAAGTCATCCAACTGTCTTTGATGCCTGAGGCAGGATTAGAACTGACAGTCTCCTGGTTTTTATTTAGCCTGTGGCCTTTAACATTTGATCAAACTGGATTTATGTTTACACTTTTTATAGCTTTTATTTTATTTTTATCTTTACACTTTTGAAGTCTGCATCTTGATAGGTTATGAAATAAAATTTACATGCATGTGGATCTGCACATGTATGCACATCATAGTTTTCCTGCCCATGTACTTGTTCAATGCTCACAATTTATGCTATAGAAAGGAAAAGGTGAATATAATATTCACTTCAAAGAATAGAGAAGAGATGGTGCAAGATAACATCGGCCAGCTGTAGTGACAGATGAAATCTGGGAACATAACACACATGCTACATCACATTCTCTGTAAGTCCATGGCAGTGGTGAAATCCAAATTTTTTTACTACCGGTTCTGTGGATGTGGCTTGGTGGGCATGGTGTGGCTTGGTGGGTGTGGCTTGGTGGGTGGGCAGGGAAAGATACTGCAAGATCTCCATTCCTACCCCACTCTGGGGCCAGGCAGAGGTGGTATTTGCCAGTTTTCTGAACTGCTCAAAATTTCTGCTACCAGTTCTCCGAACTGCTCAAAATTTCCACTACCGGTTCTCCAGAACCTGTCAGAGCCCCCAGACTTCTCCTGTTTCCCGGATGGTCAAGACTCTCAGAGCCTGGGCCTTCGGCTGATGCTGTGCAACGCACGGTCCGTGGCCAATAAGGCCCCCCTAATTCATGATCTTATCCAGGGGGGTGCCGCGGACCTTATGGGCGTTACGGAGACCTGGTTGGGTGCAGAAGGGGGTGTGCCCCTTGTCGAGATGTGCCCACCGGGTTTCCGCGCATTCCATCAGCCGAGGGCTCAGGGTAGGGGTGGGGGGGTGGCGGTTGTGATTAGAGAGAGTCTGGAGCCGAGGGAGACCACTGTACCTCAGATTGCCGGGTGCGAATCCCTCTTTGTGAGATGGGGTCATAGGTGTCAGATGGGCTTGCTGGTCGCGTACCTGGCTCCTTGCTGCGTGACAGCTGCCCTGCCCGAGCTCCTGGAGGTGCTTGCTGGGGTGGCAGTTGAGACCCCCAGACTTTTAGTCATGGGGGACTTTAACTTGCCATCTTCCGGCTCGTCATCGACAGCAGCTCAGGAGTTCATGGCTTCCATGACGGCCTTGGACCTGACCCAAGTAGTTGATGGCCCTACTCACATTGGGGGAGGCACTTTGGATTTGATTTTTGTCTCTGGTCAGTGGTTGAGAGATCTGGACTTGAAGGAAATAGTCATTGAACCTTTGTCATGGTCAGATCACTCTCTCCTTCGCCTGGACTTTCTGACCGCCATTCAACACCGCAGGGAGACGGAGCCGATACGTTGGTTCCGTCCCAGGCGCCTGATGGACCCGGAGAGGTTCCGGACGGAGCTTGGGCCACTTCCTGAGAGTCTGGCTCACGGCACGGCTGAGGAACTTGTTGCGGCCTGGGAACAGGCCGCGGTGGGGGCCCTAGACCGTGTCGTGCCTTTGCGGCCTCTGACCCGGCGCAGGTCCCAACCGGCTCCTTGGTTCTCCGAGGAGCTGAGAGGGATGAAGCGCCGGAGAAGACGCCTAGAGAGTTCCTGGAGGTCTAGCCGTTCGGAGGCTGATCGGACACTAGTGAAGTCCTATAATAGGGCTTACCTAGTGGCATTGAGGGAAGCGAGGCGTAGCTACGCCTCCTCCCTCATTGCATCGGCAGATAACCGCCCAGCCGCCCTGTTTCGGGTGACTCGTTCCCTCCTTCATCAGGGGGAGCGGGATGACCCGTTGCAGGGACGTGCTGAGGAGTTTAACGGTTATCTATACGATAAAATCGTTCAGCTTCGGGACGGTCTGGACCAGAATTGCGGTGACTCAGATGGGACGTCTGAGGGTGGTCTTGGTGGCATTTTGTGGGATGAGTTTGACCCTGTGGCTCCCGAGGACATGGACAGGTTGTTGGGTAGGCTGAATGCTACCACGTGTTTACTGGACCCGTGCCCCTCCTGGTTGGTACTGGCCACTCAGGAGGTGACACGAGGCTGGCTCCAGGCTATTACGAGCGCTTCCTTGGTGGAGGGAGTCTTCCCAGCCGCCTTGAAAGAGGCGGTGGTGAGACCCCTCCTCAAGAAGCCTTCCCTGGACCCGGCTGTTTTAGGTAATTATCGTCCGGTCTCCAACCTTCGCTTCGCGGCGAAGGTTGTAGAGAGTATGGTGGCATATCAGGTTTCCTTGCACCTGGAGGAAACTGTCTATCTAGACCCGTTCCAGTCCGGTTTCCGACCCGGTTACAGCACTGAGACGGCTTTGGTCGCGTTGGTGGATGATCTCTGGAGGGCCAGGGATAGGGGTTGTTCCTCTGCCCTGGTCCTATTAGACCTCTCAGCGGCTTTTGATACCATCGACCATGGTATCCTGCTGCACCGGTTGGAGGGATTGGGAGTGGGAGGCACCGTTTATCGGTGGTTCTCCTCCTATCTCTCCGATCAGCCGCAGACGGTGTTGACAGGGGGGCAGAGGTCGGCTCCGAGGCGCCTCACTTGTGGGGTGCCGCAGGGGTCGATCCTCTCGCCCCTTCTGTTCAACATCTATATGAAGCCGCTGGGTGAGATCATCAGTGGCTTCGGTGTGAGGTACCAGCTGTACGCTGATGACACCCAGCTGTACTTTTCCACACCGGGCCACCCCAACGAAGCTATCGAAGTGCTGTCCCGGTGTTTGGAGGCCGTACGGGTCTGGATGGGGAGAAACAGGCTCAAGCTCAATCCCTCCAAGACAGAGTGGCTGTGGATGCGGGCATCCCGGTACAGTCAGCTGAGTCCACGGCTGACTGTCGGGGGCGAGTCACTGGCCCCGATGGAGAGGGTGCGCAACTTGGGCGTCCTCCTGGATGAACGGCTGTCTTTTGAAGATCATTTGGCGGCCGTCTCCAGGAGAGCTTTTTACCAGGTTCGCCTGGTGCGCCAGTTGCGCCCCTTTCTAGACCGGGATGCCCTGTGCACGGTCACTCACGCCCTCGTGACGTCTCGCCTGGATTATTGCAATGCTCTCTACATGGGGCTCCCCTTGAAGGGCATCCGGAGACTGCAGTTAGTTCAGAATGCGGCTGCGCGGGTTATAGAGGGAGCCCCTCGTGGCTCCCGTATGACACCTATCCTGCGCAGACTGCACTGGCTACCTGTGGCCTTCCGGGTGCGCTTCAAGGTTTTGGTAACCACCTTTAAAGCGCTCCATGGCATAGGGCCGGGCTACTTACGGGACCGTCTACTGCTACCGGATACCTCTCACCGGCCCGTGCGCTCTCACAGAGAGGGACTCCTCAGGGTGCCGTCAGCTAGACAGTGCTGCCTGGCGACGCCCAGGAAGGGCCTTCTCTGTGGGGCTCCCACCCTCTGGAACGAACTCCCCCCCGGACTCCGCCAGCTTCCAGACCTCCGAACCTTCCGTCGCGAGCTTAAAACACACCTATTTATCTGCGCGGGACTGGACTAGTTTTTTAAATTTTCTAATTTTAAATTTTTTAATTTTATAGGGGTTTTAATTGGTTTTAATATCTATATTATTTTAATAATCAGGCTTTTTGAATATGTTTTCTTAATGGTTTTCTTAATTTGTATATATATGCTGTTTTATTTGCCTGTGAACCGCCCTGAGTCCTTCGGGAGATAGGGCGGTATATAAATTTGAATAAATAAATAAATAAATAAATAAATAAATAAATAAATAAATAGAACCTGCTGGATTTCACCCCTGGTCCACGGGCAAAAATAGATTTGAATTAATCTTCATCAATTTGATTTTGTCCAGAATGATAAGCCATGATACTCATTACATCTGACTTGCATAGCACATAGACTTGTTGCTTTGGGTTAGTTAGTAGAAATTATTAACTGATACTTCTCTAGGGCAAGGGTCTGCAAACTTGGCTCTTTTGGGACTTGTGGACTTCAACTCCCAGAGTTCCTCAGCCAGCAAAGCTGAAGTTGAAGTCCACAAGTCTTAAAAGAGCCAAGTTTGCAGACCCGTGCTCTAGGGTATTGAGATGTGAGTGAATAACAAATTGTGTCTGTGGATTCTTGCTTCATTTTGACATACATTCTGTGCATCTGAGGGCAGCCGTGCAGATACAAAATGGGTCTTTCAAAACATGAATTGTATCCCTCTGAAAATTCCTCATAATTCCTGCTTAGGCAAGTGTCTTTAATTGGAAGATTGGCTCTTTCCTTCCCTTACAATCATTAAAAAATGTATTCATTAAAAAATGGTATCTTGAAAAGAAGGAATTCCTACTTTCCTCCTTTTCTCCTTCCCTCCCTTCCTGAGCTTAATTAATTAAATTAAGACTTTAATTAAACAGCAGTCCATGCATACATTCTGGAATTTGGAATGTGCTTACAAAAAAAAATATCCATCAATTCATTCACAACTGTCAGGTGATATTTAGTAGCATCTACCATCAATTTTTTTTTTAAATTTTGCAAAGATGACATTTTGTTTGCACTAACATTTTTTTTATTCCTTACACTACATCACTGCTGCTAAGGGAAGCAATAAAACCTCCACTCTTCAGTGTTACTGGAATCTTAATTAACATTTTCAAGAACCATTGAAATCAGCTATATGGCCTCCCTAGTTAAAGTCTGAACTTGCCGGTTTCTGACGCTTTAAATTAGCTTTTCATTTCAACAGACTGCAGAGCAGCTTGTTGCTGATTCACCTCTGTCTCAACAGCTAAGGGGGGGGGGGGAGGGAAGCTTTCAATATACCCCGAACCTCCAAATAACTGTGTCTTTTCTGATTCTCCCTTCCAATTGGACAAAAACCTACACTTACTTTGCCTTTTCCAATGGAAAGTGCTGGAGTGGCATGTTGGGCTGAGGAAAATTTAGCATTCCTATACACAACTGTAGGTATCCTGCAAGCAGTGCAAAATTACAAAGAGCTTTCTGCTTTGAGGAGATGGCCTGTTTTTTCATAAGAGTAGCATCCTCAGCCTTTAAGCATAATTAAAATGCAAGCTGGCAGTGTCAGTAATCTGTTCCACATTTGCCCACATTAAGCGGCAAATGCTCCTTTATTGCACAATGAGTAAAATATTTTAAAATATTTATCTCACTCCAAAGATTGGCAACCAGTTAAAACTCTGCAGAGCAGGGCCATTTTTTAATAGCTCCTGCTCTTTAAAGAGTTTCAAGTCTTTAGGGAAAGAGAGAACACAAGGGTCCTGGGCACTTTGCAACAAGCGTTTGGGACCTTACCTCTTCCATGAAGTCCTTAGTGCCATATTTTAAATCCAAATGGCCTAATTTTAGATCTTGCCATAGTTATAGACCAGTGGTGGGTTTCAAATTGTTTTACTACCGGTTCTATGGGCATGGCTTAGTGGGAATGGCTTGGCTTGGTGGGTGTGGCAGGGGAAGGATACTGTAAAATCTCCATTCCCACTCCACTTCAGGGGAAGGATACTGCAAAATCCCCATTTCCTTTTGATCAGTTGGGACTCGGGAGTCAGACAATAGACGGGTGTGGGGCCAGTCAGAATTTTTACTACCGGTTCTCTGAACTACTCAAAATTTTCGCTACCAGTTCTTCAGAATTGGTCAGAACCTGCTGAAACCCACTCTGTTATAGACAGAATAATATTGCGTATCTATATTCCCCTATTGTCAGCCTCTTTCCAAGAACCAATAAAGATATGCAGAGTTATTTCTGAGTACATATAATCCTCGATTTTCAACCATTCGTTTAGTGACTGAAATTACAACAACACTAAAAAAAAGTGAGACATAACCATTTTTCACAGTTACGAAGCATCCTCATAGTCATGTGATCAAAATTCGGATGCTTGGCAACTGGTTCAGATTTATGACAGTTGCAGTGTCCTGGAGGTCATGCAATCACCTTTTGCAACCTTCTGACAAACAAAGTCAATGGGCAAGCCGGATTCATTTAACAACCATGTAAACTAACTTAACAGCTGCAGTGATTTTCTTAAAAACTGTGGCAAGAAAGGTCGTAAAATGGGACAAACCTCACTCAACAGCTATCTCGCCTAGCAACAGAAATTTTGGGCTCAATTGTGGTAAGTCGAGGACTACCTGCAGTATCTTTTATTGTTCCTCATCTATAGACAGAATCTTGCCAAACTAAAGCCACTACTTGCATAACTGAAGATATACTTTGGGAATTGCTAGGGAGGAACCTTCTTAACCCTCTCCTGATCAAACTCTCCATGCTTCTCTGCCTCTGTCCTCCGGAATGTTGCCCTTCCCTACTGGGAATTCAGACTACATTCCACCACACTTCTCTGGGGGTGGGGAATCCCATCAGACTCACTGGTTCCTTTCAGAATGATGGCCAGAGAATTACACTTTATCTAATTCCAGAAGCATCCCAGTTCTTTCAATATCATTGTCTGAATGTCAATAACAGAAAAAATCTTACAGCTTTCATACATTGTTCCAGGGCACAGTCCTAATAAAGAAGTATAGATCAACACATCTAAAGCAGGAATAATTGTGAACACTTTTAAAGCCAAGATTTAGGAACATTTCATAATTTATTGTTATTATTTCTTTATAGTGTTGAAGGAATTAGATATTGTGTTAGATGAGGTTTCAGCTTTGTATCTTTGAAAACCCTCATAAGAAATTGCTATATCTGTTACAACTTTATGTGGTGCACTAGAATTTGGGACTTCACCTTTTTTTTAAATGTAACTTTTATGTATTTCTGTCTCAAATTGATATCCATCACAATTAACCAGGCTCTCAGCTCTTTAGCACACATAAGAACCTAAACAACATCATCAATCATACTCTGAAATATCCACGATAAAAATAAAATTAAGAACTCATGCAAGAACTAGAATAAAAATAAAAATAATCACACAGCTGAGAGCACCCTATCACTTTCTATAAGCCCACTGAAGAAAACTCAATTTTAATACTGTTTGGAAGACTAATAGTATGAGTCCAAGTGTGATTTCCAGGAAATGCTGTAGCACAGGCATAGTGACTGAAAAATGGTGCCTCTCAGTCTTAGCCCCACACAAATGTGAGAGAGAAATATATGCTTTCAGCAATAAAAACTGATCAGTAACTGTGCTACTGAATTCTGGACTAGTTGAAGCTTCCAAGTGGCTTTCAGGGACAGTCCAATCAAGATTACATTCCAATGAAATCAAGACAAGGAAATAAGTCACCGTTGTATAAAATTCATATTCCATTTAGGGCTAACCCCCAACTCTTCCACTTGTCCATAAAGAACTAACAAGTCCAGGTGGATCCCAAAACCAGAGGCCTGCTTTTTTATGCCATCCCATCAAAAACAACACTGCAGTTGTTTGAGAATCTTGAAGTAATTCCATCTCACTGGGATTCAGTCTCACCCTGTTTGTCCCATCTGGATCCTATCCACCCCCAGATAATGGATCATGGCATTGCTGGTATGATCCTGAGCAATCCAGGGTATGTGTCAACTCTCAAAATGACTGAAGCCATATTTATCTTGCTTTGTTTCTTAGTTGCCATACTTGGGTGGAGGGAGGGAATTATGGAACGTAGGCAGGGGTGGTATTCACTTACCTTCGCTACTGGTTCACAAATGTGAGTGCGTGCGCATGCGCAGGACCTTCCGCGCATGCACAGTGTCAAAAATTGCAGGTTCTAGTCCCATCAGGCCCAAGGTTGACTCAGCCTTCCATCCTTTATAAGGTAGGTAAAATGAGGACCCAGATTGTTGGGGGCAATAAGTTGACTTTGTATATAAATATACAAATAGGATGAAGACTATTGCTGACATAGTGTAAGCCGCCCTGAGTCTTCGGAGAAGGGCGGGATATAAATGCAAATAAAAAAAAAAGGGACGTGATAATATCCAGGTGGGTGGGCGGAGCCTCCCGTCGCTGCCGGTTCACTCAAACCGGATAGAACCAGCTGAATACCACCACTGAATGTAGGATGTCTTCCTCCAATGTGCCAGGCATAACAACAATAAGGCTTCTGAGAACCAAGGCCAGATCAGCAGGCCCTAGCAACGGCAGGAGGGAGTGCTGTGAAGTTCCTCATCTGCTTGGTTGGCTAACGTAACCTGTGACACAAAGGTGGTAACTAGTAGCTATTCTTTAATTATACCAAAAACGCAGGAATTATTCAGTGTTGCATTCACCTTTGACTGTGCCTATATGATGTACCCAATAAACAGGATTTTTGAGAAAGCCAAGGCCTCAGTCTTGAATTGGTTGGGTGCATTACTCGGAACCATAACAGTACGTTTATATGTATGTGTTTATTTAATCAATTTACATAGCCATCCTCAATATATGACCCAGGGTAGCTTAAAGTTAAAATAGTAAAACAATAAAAATAAGTTGTTATAAAATACAATCACATAGAAAAGGGACTCTGGGTGATGAATGGAATTTAAAACTAAAACAATAATGTAATAAAATGCAACATATAACCAGAAAAAAACGAGAAAGAAATGGCAGCTGAGAATAAAAACCTCCAAATACAATAATGACAAAACATTTGAGCTTCACTAACTTCCCAATCCCTATACCTGGGCAAACAGCCAAGCCTTCAGGTCTCATTCAGTGAAACCCTGATGAGCGCTAACCAAAATGACACACAAAGTGTACAAACTCCAACTGGTATTAAGGTATCATCCAGCGATGGATTTTTTTAACCCTGCAGTGATGTGAGAGATTGTGGAACTACTACTATAGACCCTGGGGCATATGATCCTTAGGAAGTATGGGACAGATAGCGGCAAACACCTGTGTAAATTGTGTATGTGCACCCTGAATGTTGCTTGCTGCAGTCCAAGTGTCTCTCAGAAAAAGGATAACGACTGGTAAAAGCCATATTAGTTGTGAAGAAGCACCTTCAATTGTTCTGTCTAACAAAGCAATAAGCAAGCTGGTACTTTAGATGTTTAGAATTTCGACTTCCATCAGCCCAGGCAAGTAGGGCCGATGGTAAGAAGCTGTGGGAGTTAAAAATTCAAAATAACTCAAGGGCTGAACATTTGCTAGTTCTATTATAATGGTGCTAAGTTACAGATCTCTCCAGATCACAAGACTTTTAAAATGCAGAACTGGATGGAAGGGAGGAGAAGAAGCAGGCCTAGAGTTGTCTGAGTTGCTTACTTTTCTAAGAATTTACTCTTTTTCTTCCAATCATGAGAGGTGTCACAAATTTCCAGCAGAAATCCTATTCAGAAATTTTCATTCTCCTACTTTCACCAAGCATTGGCAATGGACTTCCATTAATAAAGTTTTAATTCTGCAAGTAATGCCATATTCTGCATATCTATATCTAGTATGCCCAGGAACAACGTGTCTTTTCCTTCTTTAAGACTGAGGGGATTTTATTTTGTATATTGACTCCTTTTGAAGTAGGATTATAAATTGTAGTGGTGGTAGAGATATTTAGAGTTTGTTTTATTTAAAAGTCTGGAGCTGCTTTTCTCAACCAAAATAATCTCAATGAATGTAGGGATTTTGCTTTCCTGGAATAGCAATACAGTATTCATGACAGCTAGAGAATACCAAAGTCCACATACCTGGAGAAAGTCCAGTTTGAGGAAGGTTATACTAAAGGAAGGAAGGCAATAATACATTTCACTTTTCATTTGCTCCCTGAAGCACTTTCTATGAAAAAGACGTTCTGGAAAATCCTCCAGATCAGTATATATATTAGCTGAAATGGAGTACAGTAGGTGCTGTAGGAAGAATTAGTCCAGTTCACTTCTCTTCTTCCAAGGATAACCAAATCTTGATCACAGAGATAATTTATTCACAGAAGATCTTTAGAAATTTAACTTTCCAGTTTGATTTTGATTCTGCTTGTCAGGGTTCCAAGTAACACCCCCAACGAAATCAAACTCGGAGGCTTGCTAAAAAAATCTCAAAGCTAACTTTCATTAGAGATGTCATATTGGACATCTGGGATAACCCGAATCTGAGAGCTTCCAGGTTTTCCTCACCCAAAAGAAAGTTCCAGACCTTGCCCACTTCTCCCACATGTCCATCACTGCTCCAATCAGTTCCTTCACTTACAGAAGACAACTTCCACTTTCTTCTCAGCACAGCTGTCTGACACCATGGCCTTGAACTTCTCTGCAAAGTTTTATCATGGTTAATTCTACTTCACTCATGCAATCCCCCATCCCAACTCCCCACGGTAGGATTGTGGCAGGCCTGGATCCTGAAGGCACCAAGGTAATATGGATTCCAGGCCTGACACTGCTATTGTTCAGATGACTGATACTGAATGACTAGATGAGATAGATGATTGATTGAGACAGATAGACGAGAGAGAGACAGAGACAGACAGACAGATAGACAGACAGAGGAAGCTGCCCTGAGTTATTTGAGGTAAGGGGGCAGCCTATAAATTTTATAAATAAATAATAGCAATAGAAATTGCACTTGGTCTTATATACCATTTCACAGTGCTTTACAGTCCTCTGGTTTACAGAGGAAGAGGAGGAGGAGGAGGAGGAGAAGAAGAAATAGATAGATAGATAGATAGATAGATAGATAGATAGATAGATATAGATAGATAGATAGAAGTTTTTCCCTGAACATTTTGTTGCTTCTTTCAAAACTAATTTACATATTGCCATCTTGAAAAATGTGTTTTCGTTAGCCTTGGATGTCTGACTGAAATGTGAGGAATGATCCCAAATAAAATAAAATTGGCTTGCATAATACTTAATTGAACTCAAAGTAAAATCTCTGATAATTTAAAATGCAATATACATGGAAAGTCAACACCATTTAGGCAGACTGCTGTGGGTCTCTTAACGCGTAATATTTTGTTTCTACTGCTTTGATGAAGCATAAATAATTAGAAATTGCAAATTGCATATTGAGTTGTATCCTGAGGTCATTTTTCCAGTGCTGTTATTTTCCTTTTTTCATTTGTCAACAAGGGGAAATATATTCATATTTAAGAGTGATACTAAATATCCTTTTCTCCTGAGGTCATTTTTCCAGTGCTGTTTATTTCTTTTCTTCATTTGTCAACAAAAGGAAATATTTTCATACTTAAGAGCGATGCTAAATATCCTTTTCTCTAGCTCATTCATGCACTGACTTAGGAAAACCATAATCATTCACACATGATCCAGATAAAATGCCCCCTCACCTTCACTGTATTGCATCCATGACAGATGGAGCACAACCTCTCCCTATCTTTTTTTTTTTTAACAGACTGGGACTTACTGTGTGGGGAAGCTATATTGTGAGATGGGGACACATTAGAAACGTTGAGGTGTGAATTCACTCACCAAACAGCTATCATAAGAGACATACCTATTCACAAATTCACAGTTGACTTCCTTCATAAAGTATTTACCATTTTAGGAGACAAACTTTTATTTACCAAAAAAAGTGAACGAGAGCCCCAGGATATTCAACCATCCCATCTCACAGGGTTGTTGACTCAGGGAAAAATAGGAGAAGGAAGGTGTTTTGGATAGATTCAGTGCCTTGAGTTATTTGTGACAATAATAAAGGTAGGATGCAAACAAACAAATAATTCATCACTTCTCCTATTTGCCTCATGTGAGTTGATTTCCAAAGCATGCAATTGTGTGTGTGTGTAGTAACCACACATTTTTGCTTGCAATTTCCATCATTATTAAATACAATTTAGAATGAATGACCAAGCGTCTGCTTTGTAGCACCAAGATTAGGGGAGACGTTAGTTTTGTGTGCAGAGCCTCAGTCATTCATTCTAAATTGTATTCAACTTTTATATGTAGCATATAAAATTCATGCCTCCAGAACCTGTGTTAAAAACAGTGCTTTAGTATAAAAAATTTGTGATGTCATTCAGGAAGCTGAAAAGATCTCGTTGTTCTGCCCAGGCCTTCAGGATAGGCTTATTCTGGAGCCCTCTTTTTTTTTTTTTTTACTTGTTTTGTTTTGATCTCTTCTGTTCTGCTGTAACTTTTATAAAACATTTTAAAAACATTTATAAAAACATTTTTAATAGATATTTTGATTCTTAGTTGAAAGCTGCCCAGATTCGTATGGGGGAATGTAATGGGTTGTAAATTAAAGAAAAATCCTAAATAAATAAAATGTACTTAAAAGGCAAAGTATTCCATTAACTGGCACTGCGCTTAGCTCTATTTTGTAAACTTCGCCAAAGATTTGAGGTGCTGAATAATAAATCAGAGTGAAAGTCTATTAAAATGTGAGAAAGTATAGTATTAATATCAAAGTCATTTGTCTTTTTAATAGTAAAACTGTCAATATCAAGGCTTTAGTAATGATTTGCTGCTTTCTTTGAAAATGTTGGAAAGGAGCTGCTATACTGACTAATGGCCAACTATTATAGCAATTTGGATGAATGTATGTAGTAAATGGGTCTCATGATTCCTGAGGGTTGAACCAAAGTGTGACTTGGCTTTAATTCTTCAAGCAGTGTAATTTCAGGCATTAAGTTATTGGCAGGAGGTTCCATACTATACCAGTATTTCACATATAGTACAGATAGTCTTCGACTTAACATAACATAACATAACATAACATAACATAACATAACATCACATCACATCACATCACATCACATCACATCACATCACATCACATCACATCACATCACATAACATAACATAACATAACATAACAACAGAGTTGGAAGGGACCTTGGAGGCCTTCTAGTCCAACCCCCTGCCTAGGCAGGAACCCTACACCATCTCAGTCAGATGGTTATCCAACATTTTCTTAAAAATTTCCAGTGTTGGAGCATTCACAACTTCTGCAGGCAAGTCGTTCCACTTATTAATTGTTCTAACTGTCAGGAAATTTCTCCTTAGTTCTAAGTTGCTTCTTTCTTTGATCAGTTTCCACCCATTGCTTCTTGTTCTACCCTCAGGTGCTTTGGAGAACAGCCCGACTCCCTCTTCTTTGTGGCAACCCCTGAGATATTGGAACACAGCTATCATGTCTCCCCTAGTCCTTCTTTTTATTAAACTAGACATACCCAGTTCCTGCAACCGTTCTTCATATGTTTTAGCCTCCAGTCCTCTAATCATCTTTGTTGCTCTTCTCTGCACTCTTTCTAGAGTCTCAACATCTTTTTTACATCGTGGAGACCAAAACTGGATGCAATATTCCAAGTGTGGCCTTACCAAGGCATTATAAAGTGGCACTAACACTTCACGTGATCTTGATTTTATCCCTCTGTTTATGCAGCCCAGAACTGTGTTGGCTTTTTTAGCAGCTGCTGCACACTGCTGGCTCATATCTAAATGGTTATCCACTAGGACTCCAAGATCCCTCTCACAGGTACTACTATTGAGCAAGGTACCACATATACGGTACCGGTGCATTTTGTTTTTTTGGCCTAAATGTAGAATCTTACTTTTTTCACTGTTGAATTTCATTTTGTTAGATAGCGCCCAATGTTCAAGTTTGTCAAGATCTTTCTGTAATTTGAGCCTATCTTCTGGAGTGTTGGCTATTCCTGCCAGCTTGGTGTCATCTGCAAATTTGATGATTTCCATATCTATCCCCTCGTCCAAGTCATTGATGAAGATGTTGAAGAGTACTGGGCCTAAAACAGAGCCTTGGGGTACTCCACTGCATACTTCCCTCCATGTGGATGTAGTTCCGTTGAGGACTACACGTTGAGTGCGGTTGGTCAGCCAGTTACGAATCCATCTGGTGGTGGTGCTATCTAACACAACAGTTTGTTTACTGACTGTTCAAAGTTACAATGGCACCAAAAAATGTACTTACGACCGCTTTTCACAGGACCTTTGGAGCATCCCCATGATCACATGATTAAAATTCAGATGCTTGGCAACTGGTTCATATTTATGACTGTTGCAGTGTCCCAGAATCATGTGATCCCCTTATGGGACCTGACAAGCAAAGTCAATGGGGAAGCTAGATTGACTTAGCAACTGGGTCACTAACTTATCAACTATAGTGATTCACTTAACAACTCTGGCAAGAAAGGTCGTAAAATGGGGCAAAGCTCATTTAACAAAATGTCTCACTTAACAACAGAAATTTGGGGCTCAATTGTAATCATAACTCGAGGTCTACCTGTAATTAGCAACTAATTTTGGAAGTGCGCGTATTTATTATTATATAGGAAATCAACATTATTCATATGGCTGAAGGTAACTGATGAAATGATTTTTGTCAATGAAACTCTTACCCCCAAACTAAGAATCTATATGCAAATAATTACTTTATCAGTGTCCATATAATTGGTTATTTTATTGATAGTTGAGCCAACTTCATTTATTCCCTTTCTTCATTGAATTCTAATGAATGTTTCCGGATAATTTGATGGATGGTTATTATTAAGACTCCAATAAAATGGTCATTAAATCAGATGGAGAAATTCTCCAGGGGTTTCTAGCACGTTACCTTGCAAAGTGGTAAAAACCCACGATTGGCAGATAAAATATTCCCATTTCTCTAACAAAAAAGTGGGGTATCTGTAGAATATAAACACAGGACTTGTTTTAAACAAGCATATCCTACCTAAAACATTTACAATATAGGACACAAACAGAATTAGCCTGTGTGTGATGAGCTGAGGGTTGTACTTCAAAAGCAATGAGCAAAAACTAAATTTGATTTGCTTTAAATGACATTTAAATTAATAGGTTTTATCTTAGTTTTATATATCATTGCTATAGCTCACTAGAGGTGGTACTTTCACATAATTACATATCTCCTAGAAATTTTATGTATACTCTGTGTGTATATGCTATGTTAAATAATATTTTTATAGTAAATATAAATTTATATTCATATTTAAATATATGAGAGCTCATATCTTGATTTCTAAGTCTCTGTAAGGATGTGGTGATTTCCACTGTAAAACTGCAGTAAGCTCCCTAATTTTATATGTTAGCTGGTAAAAATTAGTAATCTTATTTTCTATATGCATCAAAAAAAAATCTCTTTCCTCTTACTTTCTAATCATATCTAGCTAGCAGCCAATTAATTAATGTATGTATCTATATAGAATGGTGATCTGTATGAGAAATTAACGTCTGCACACTATCTTGGAGATATCGTTTGGGTGAGTTGAGACACCTTCTATTTCGTAAACTTTTCAGTTGGATGGTAAATGAACATTTCTCTTTCAGTTTTGTATGCTAATTTTGTCCTTTCGTTTTACACTCTGTATGTCAAATGGACGAATCTTCTAAAAGCAATTCTGTTTTTATCACTTATGTTCTAAACCATGGGTGTCAAACTCACGGCATCACGTTGTCGTCACGTGACGTTTTGTGATGTTTTCCCCATTTGTGGAGCTGGGATGGGTGTAGTCTGCGCGTGACGCATCTCCCCCATGGGCCACCAGTTTGGCACCCCTGTGAAATCTAAGCTGGACCAACTATTGAAATAAATTGTGCACTTAAAACATGATTTAAGAATCACCAAGGAACCAGCGCAAACATTCATATCCTGGAATATGCTTCTCTGTCTGCCTAATATAGGAGTCCCTATGTGTTTGCATTTTTGTTAATTAACTCCTGGGCAAAGACAAAGAGAAGGTAAAGGGCACTGGCAATAAATGCTAGTATCTAATCTGTGATGCCAAGTTGCTTCTTTGATGCTGTGCAGAACTAGTCCCATTTCTATTTCGGGGGGAAAAAACAGAGACAGGAAAGAAATGCAAAAATGTTGTTTCACAACAATCATCTTAAAGATATTTGCAAAAAGAAACAAACAGAGCATATAGTTCAAATCAGTGGTGAAATCCAACCTCTTTTACTACCGATTCTGTGGGCGTGGCTTGGTAGGTGTGGTATGGCTTTGTGGACATGGTTTTGTGAGCGTGGCAGGGGAAGGATCAGGGGTGAAATGCTCCCAGTTCGGACCGGCTCCCGCGATCCGGTAGCAATGGCAGCTGCTGGTTCGGAGGACTGGTAGCAAAAATCCGTGGCCCCGCCCCTCCTGCCTCTGCTGAGCCACACCATCAGCAGAGTTTTTTTTTTTACTTTTAAAAGCAGGTTTTTCTTCAGCCGAAAACATGCCTTTAAAAGTAAAAAAAAAAAGCCTTTGAGGATCCCGCCCTCAGCTGAGATCGGCAGAGCCTTTAAACTTTAAAAAAATTTTTTTTTAAAGGCTTCTCTGGTGATCTCACCTGAGTTCCGCATCAGCAGAACCTTAAAAAACATGTTTTCTACAAGTAAGAGTAGAGATTCTAAGGCACTTACCTGATTACTGAGCGAACGCATGGCTTTTTTCCCAGCCCGAAAGCAGTTTCACTTTCAGCACCAGACAGAATCAATTGCTTAGCTAATCTATTTCCTCAGTGAGCAACTAATGCTGGCTGGCTTGGCTGGCTGAGGAACTCTGGGAATTGAAGTCTACAAACCTTAGTTACTAAGGTTGAAGACCCCTGATTTAAAAATATAAATAAAATAAAATAATAAAATAAAATATTTGTGCAGCTTTCTGAGATTTGGTGTGTTTCTGTAGTGTTTCACTCTAACTAACTAACACAAACACACAAAATCTCACAAAGCTGTATGTGACATTGTGTGTGTGTGTTTGTATGTGTCAGTTGTGTTGTGTTGTATGTGTGTAAAGTGTGAAAGTTGGTTTTTGAGCTTTTTGTAGCTATGTGAAGTGTGAAGGGCAGCTGCTTTTACACTGCGTGTGAGTCAGTTGTGTTGTGTTGTGTTGTGTGTGTGTAAAGTGTGAAAGTTGGTTTTTGGTACCTCTTATTGTTTTTTATACTTTGTTTATTATTTTTATTATTTATTGTTATTGGCCATGCCCACACAGTCATCTGACCACCAAGCCACACCCACCAATTAAGCCACGCCCACAGAATCGGTAGGAAAATTTTTTAGATTTCACCCCTGGGAAGGATACTGCAAAATCCCCATTCCCTCCCCACTCTGGGGCTAGCCAGAGGTGGATTTGCAAAATTGGCAAATCTCCAAACTACTCAAAATTTCCACTACTGGTTCTCCAGTCCCTGTCAGAACCTGCTGGATTTTACCTCTGGTTCAAATGATGTTTTGATGTGAAATAAGTGTATATGTTTATGTTTTAGGATGGACCTACCATCCAAATAAGCTTAAGAATTGCATCCTATTTTCTGCATTTCATTGACAGAAACCTATGCCTACATAGCAGCTATTATTTGAATGGATAATTGGGAAATCTCTTAGTATGCCCTGGCTTGCATGAATGGTCCAACCTGAACTTCTAATTAACTGCTA
This sequence comes from Ahaetulla prasina, assembly GCF_028640845.1. Lineage (NCBI taxonomy): Eukaryota > Metazoa > Chordata > Lepidosauria > Squamata > Colubridae > Ahaetulla > Ahaetulla prasina. The sequence goes on from NC_080539.1 coordinate 155,615,711, forward strand.
TTTAAAATATACCTGTTTTCTGAATCAAGAAAAGAATTATACAGATTCTTTGTTGATATTAAACACTAATGCATAGAAGAGCCAAGATGTTATTTTTATGGTTAGAGAAGGTTTCGTTGCTAAGAGAAGGTGGAAATGGAACGATTTGTGTTGTGAATAGCAGAAAAATGAAAATACCAGTAAGTATATATTTAGGTTAAGGCTGCCTTGCATTCTCTGGCTGAATATAATGTCAGCTTACCAATAACATTTGGGTGATTACTGAATATTTCACCTCTAAGTAAAAAATTGGTTGAAATTGGGTGTTCTGTCATGTAAGTAGGGGAAATAATGAAATTTTATGAATCCTTCTTAGGGTTAGAAGTTAGCTTTCATGAGGACTCTGATTGAATTTTACTTCAGAATGAGGTTAAGGGTGAGTGTTTATATTTAATTAAAGTTTCTTCACTAAGCCATTTGTGATCTGTTTTTATGTCCTAAAGAAATGTTGAAATTCCAATCAGAACCCTTAGAGTCACACTTTGTGCTGTCTGGTTGAAAGTGATGTCAGAATGAAATTCATTTTATGCTTAGACAAGGTTTAATCAGTGAGTTGCAGTTGAAAACTGAATTGCAGTTCAGCTGAACAAAATTATTGAATTAACAGAGGAAATATAGAAATACCCTTGAGGATCCATCTAGGGTTAAGGTTAAGCTTCTTTGAGGAGCTCCGCTTGAAAATGAGGTCTCCAGTGAATTTTTATGTTGAATGACATTTTCCTTATAAAGTTACAGTTGAAATATCCTTTATTTCTTAGATTTTTTAAAATCCCACCTTTATTATGTGTTTTTCTGGTGAGAAAACACTTAGGGTTAGATTAAGGCAATCTGGTCTACTCAAATATGGGACAGAACACACTGCTTCTGCTTCTGCTTCTGCCTTTCAGCCCCAAACCAGGAGCCTTCGCAGGCAGTCGCTGGCGACAAACTATTTTGTTTACATTTAAATTTACGGACAAAGAAACCTCCCACCTTTATTATTTTTATAACAAACTCAAGGCAGCAAACAAACCTAACATCCCTTCTTCCTCCTATTTTCCCCACAATAACCACCCTGTGAGGTGAGTGGGGCTGAAAGAAAGAGTGACTGGTCCAACATAACTCAGCCAATTTTCATGCCTAAGAAAGGCCAGGAACTCAATAGCCTGGTACCTTAACTGCTAGACCAGGGGTCTGCAAACTTGGCTCTTTTAAGACTTGTGGACTTCAACTCCTAGAGTTCCTCAGCCAGCAGCTGGATGAGGAACTCTGGGAGTTGAAGTCCACAAGTCTTAAAAGAGCCAAGTTTGCAGACCCCTATGCTAGATTTTTTCCTCACCACCTTTTGCTTCAGATAAGATATATGTATAACACTGAAACAAACTGAAATGGTCTGAGGTAAGAATAAAGATCAGTGGTGAATACCTTGAAATCTATCTATCTATCTATCTATATCTATCTATCTATCTATCTATCTATCTATCTATCTATCTATCTATCTATATCATCTCTCTATCATCTCTATCGTGTCTGTCTATCTCTTCTCTCTCTCTCCATCCATCATCTCTTTATCATCTCTATTACTCTCTGTATATATCTCTAATTATCTATCTATCTATCTATCTATCTATCTATCTATCTATCTATCTATCTATCTATCTATCTATCTAATTATGCAAGGATGATAAAGACATTTACTAAAAGATAAAGAATCCCATATAATGATATAAAATATGATAATATTTTTCTTATAGTTCTGCTAATTTTTTATCTAATTCCGTTCAAATGAAAAAAAAATATCGTTCATGTTATCAACATTTTAGAAACTGGTAATTTATTGAGTTCATTTTTTATTTATCATTGCTTGAAGAGAAAAGAGAAAACTAAATCTTTTCAAGCAAAACACATAATTAAATGAAATCTGGTTTATATGTCTGCGCTCATGGGGGCTAAACTCTTTGAAAATTGTGTTTAAATAATTACTCTCTTTTTTTCTATAACAATGCAAGTATGCACTTAGTATTATCTTAAACAAAGAGAGAGAGGCATCTCTGGTTCTACAGCTACCAGAAAATGCAGGTAACCTGTCCAATATTGAGGTATATAGTAGTTCAGGAACATCCGCAGGTCCTTAGTTTTTCTACAATTATATAAATCACAAAGGAATTATATAAAGATATTTAGATTCTTTCCTCTATGAATATTAATAAATAGGCTGCTGTAAATTTTTCTGTTAAAAGAGGTAATAAGTGGTTTGTAGTACATTATTTATTTAGAAGTTCTACCCTACCAAATGTAACTTACAATATGTTCAAACTGAGTCTGGAACATTGGATGAATAGTGAGGTGGCCAAATTTGCTTACGATGCCAAAAAAAGTATTGTGAAGAGCTCTCAAAAAAACTTTTCTAAAGTAGGTGAAGGAACCTTAAAATGGCAATTGCAATTCAGTTATTTTACAACCTGAAAGTAACGCATGATAACTCCGAAATCCCAGACTTCATGTATATATAAATGAGATTTGAGCTAGCAGTAAGTGATCATGAAATGGTTCCTGAATTCCTAGTGGATAGCCAAATGAAAATGTCAATGCAGTGGCTGCGGAAAAGACAAATTTAGTGCTTAGAAGCAATAGGAAGCTGACAAAAGAAATAAAATTAACACTATAGAAACAAAGATATAGACAGGTGTGGGGAGACAACTGTCAATATGTAGAGGTCTAATAATACCCCCTGACATAATTTTACAGCTGGCAAAAATGCAAAGAAAGGGGGTACCTTAAATAATTGGAAAGTTAAGAGCTCTCTGCCAGGAAAAAGACTACATTGCTTAGGGAACTTTAACTTGGAGCCAAAGGGCACATGAGAAAGATACATAAGTTCATGCACATATGAAGGAATGTCCACTGGAAGAAGTTCTTGTCTTCCTCCCATAAAAAAAATGTCATTTTCAAATTCTAGTGACTACATAGATTTTCTTCAAACAAATTCTCCCTAACTTAGTCTTTCAGGTCTTCCAATGTTGCACTCATTGTCCTTGTAACAGAATCTATCCATCTTGCTGCTGGTTGTCCTCTTCTCTTTCCTTCCAACTTTCACAACATTAAAACTTTTTCCAAGAGCAAAAACTTTTGAATAAACTATCCAAAGTAGAATAATTTGAGCTGGTCAATTGTGCCTCAAGTGAAAACTCTGGGTTGATTTGTTTGATGATTCAACCCACTGATGTGGGGGTTTTTTTTGGGGGGGGGGAGGGCTGTCCATGCTGTTCTCAGAAGTCTTCTTCAGCACCGAACTTCAAAGGTGTCAATATTCTTCCTTTCCTGCTTCTTCAAAGTCCAACTTTCACTTCCTCAGGGGGAAACTAAGTTTGCATTATTCTGAACTTCCCATGTCTACAACCTGGAGTTTTAAGTCAATCGCTAAAATTACAGGCTGGAAAATTCAAGGTTAACAACATAACTTATTTTACACACACAGTATCAAAAAACAAAACAAAAACAAAACCCTAGGAAATTTGCTACCATCACTCATGATAAAAGATACCAATTTAGATGGGACTGTACCATCGGTGGTGGTGGTGGTAGTGTTCAAAATAAGTAAGATGACCTTTGTAATGCAAAATAATGCAAGATGATGCATGGCTTACATCATGACTCCCTGCCCATCATCTTCCTGTTTTTGCCCATGGACACCAATGGACTGAGCTGGCAAAATCAGCTACCCAGAGACTATTAGCAAAAGCAACTGCAGGGAGCTCAAAAAAGTCAACGTGGCAGCCATGATCAAAGCCCTACCCCTTATTTATGTATAGCATGTGGCCATGGAACATACATAAAAGGGAGAAGGACCTTGATCATGTGGTATGGCTGCCATCTGACTCAATAGTGTTGATCACAGGTAGCATATCATATTATACAGCAACAATAGAAGGAGTGTCTGTCCTGCCCATGTTTTTAAACCGCTGGAATGCATAAGGTTGGCTGTTATGCTCCAGAATGGATTCATCTTCTCCTCTTATCCTGTTGGCATACAACATTTCTATTCATTGATTATGTGCCATTGAATCAGATAGACTCTTAGATAGATTTGCTCCATGAGGATCAGTCCCTAACCTGCTTTTTCTATATGGCTTCCCATTAAAGAACCTTAAGAACTCCCCCTTCATCTTCACATGCCGATAGTCCTAGACTTACGACCACAATTTGGGTTGCTAAGCGAAATAATTGTTGTGAATTTTGCCCCATTTTACGCCCCTTCTTGCTACAGTTGTTAAGCGAATCACTGCAGCTGTTAAGTGCAATAACTTGGTTGTTAAGTGAATCTGGCTTCCCCATTGACTTTTTTTTTAATTTGGATTTATATCTTGCCCTTCTCCGAAGACTCAAAGCAGCTTACACTGTGTTAAGCAATAGTCTTCATCCACTTGTATATTATATACAAAGTCAACTTTTATTGCCCCCAACAATCTGGGTCCTCATTTTACCTACCTTATAAAGGATGGAAGGCTGAGTCAACCCTGGGCCTGGTGGGACTTGAACTTGCAGTAATTGCAAGCAGCTGTGTTAATTACAGACTTATTTAGTCTGTTGAGCCACCAGACTTTGCTTGTCAGAAGGTCGTAAAAGGGGATCACATGACCCTGGGACACTGCAACTGTCATAAATATGAGTCATTAGCCAAGTATCCGAATTTTGATCAGGTGACCACGGGGATGCTTGCAATGGTCGTGTGAAAAATGGTCATAAGCCACTTTTTTCAGTGTTGTTGTAACTTCAAACAGTCATTAAATGAACAGTTGTAAGTTGAGGACTATCTGTATTTCTGAGAGGCAGAAAGGATATTTTTTGCATCCGTTGGTTGTAAACATAGAATAGAATAGAATTTTATTGGCCAAGTGTGATTGGACACACAAGGAATTTGTCTTGGTGCATATGCTCTCAGTGTACATAAAAGAAAAGATACGTTCATCAAGGTACAACATTTACAACACAATTGATGGTCAATATATCAATATAAATCATAAGGATTGCCAGCAACAAGTTATAGTCATACAGTCATAAGTGGAAAGAGATTGGTGATGGGAACTATGAAACGATTAATAGTAGTGCAGATTCAGTAAATAGTCTGACAGTGTTGAGGGAATTATTTGTTTAGCAGAGTGATGGCCTTCGGGAAAAAACTGTTCTTGTGTCTAGTTGTTCTGGTGTGCAGTGCTCTATAGCGTCGTTTTGAGGGTAGGAGTTGAAACAGTTTATGTCCAGGATGCGAGGGATCTGCAAATATTTTCACGGCCCTCTTCTTGATTCGTGCAGTATACAGGTCCTCAATGGAAGGCAAGTTGGTAGCAATTATTTTTCTGCAGTTCTAATTATCCTCTGAAGTCTGTGTTTTCTTGTTGGGTTGCAGAACCGAACCAGACAGTTATAGAGGTGCAAATGACAGACTCAATAATTCCTCTGTAGAATTGGATCAGCAGCTCCTTGGGCAGTATGAGCTTACTGAGTTGGCGCAGAAAGAACATTCTTTGTTGTCCTTTTTAATGATGTTTTGATGTTAGCTGTCCATTTGAGATCTTGCGATATGATAGAACCCAGAAATTTGAAGGTTTCTACTGTTGATTCTGTGTTGTCAAGTATTGTGAGAGGTGGAAGTATGGAAGGGTTTTCCTAAAGTCTACCACCATTTCTACAGTTTTGAGTGTGTTCAGTTCCAGATTGTTTTGGTTGCACCACAAGGCTAGTCGTTCGACCTCTCGTCTATATGCGGATTCGTCATTGTCTCGAATGAGACCAATCACTGTTGTGTCATCTGCGAACTTCAGTAGCTTAACAAATGGATCATTGGAGATGCAGTCATTGGTATACAGAGAGAAGAGAAATGAGGAGGGCACACAGCCTTGGGGGCCTGTGGTAATTGTACAGGTATTTGATGTGATCTTGCTTAGCTTCACCTGCTGCTTCCTGTTTGTTAGGAAGCTTGTGATCCACTTACAAGTCTGTTCCGGTACCTGTAGCTGGTTTAGCTTAGTTAGAAGAATGTCTGGAATGATGGTATTGAATGCTGAACTAAAGTCTACAAAGAGGACCCTTGCATAGGTCTTTGGAGACTCAAGATGTTGTAGGATGTAGTGCAGAGCCATATTAACAGCATCATCTGTTGATCTATTTGCTCGGTATGCAAATTGCAAGGGGTCTAAGAGCGGATTCGTGATGGTTTTCAGGTAGGAAAGCACTAGCCTTTCAAAGGTTTTCATGACTACAGATGTTAGAGCAACTGGTCTGTAGTCATTCAGTTCCTTGATGGTGGGCTTCTTCGGCACTGGGATGATGGTAGAGCGTTTGAAGCAAGAAGGAACATAGCACATCTCTAGTGATTTATTGAAAATATGGGTGAAGATGGGGGCCAATTGGTCAGCACAGACTTTTAAGCAAGAAGGAGTTATCTTGTCTGGGCCTGGCGCTTTTCCTGGCTTTTGTCTGTGAAATAGGTCCTGCACTTCCTTTTCTAGGAAACGTGAATGTTGCTGTTCCAATAAGGTTTTGTGATGCCAGGAAAGAAATACGATTCAAACATGTACATAATGGCAAGTAATCCATAAAGAAGTCCCTAATCCTAAATAAGCCTAATTCCATTGTTCTAGTTGGGGTTTATTATTACAACTAGCTTTGTCTAGGTTGCTCAGAGTTCAGTACATAGGCATAGCAATACATTCTCTGAATAATCAGACTGCGTTCAATGATTTCAGATTTTTTTTTAATGACATCTTCAGAGTAGGATTTGATGCTGAACAAAAGCAGCACATTGGTAGGCCATGCACAGCACAGTGTATCAGAGAGCAAAAGTTTATAAATGGGGTGGGGGGGGAAAGCCCACATTTTCTCAGCTCTGCCTGGTTGCTAGGCAACAGGGTTGCAGTGCAGCTAATTAGGTTGGTACTTTGGATGACCCTTAGTTTGCGCTTTCTTGATGGGATTCCCGGGTATCACTAATCCAATGCCAACAAGCTACGGTTTCTCACTTCATGCATTGTTTATGGCAGCTGTTCCTGGGCATACCTTTCACACAGTGTGACAGCCAGACTTGCTTTTCACACTGGGTTGGGGATGCCTATGAATCAAACCTTTGCAACGGTGAAGGTACATTATTCCATATTAGATTCCTTGTTCTGTCTTTTGTATTATGCTCAATCCATTTTGTAATGATGCATCTGTCTAGGCAATTATCTCCCATTCTTATCCTGTTTATTCCCCCCCCCCCCGTTCCCCACCTTATTGTTATGGCTTGCTCATTGCACCATATGCACCTCCTATTTTCTCTCTCACCCTCTAACCAGCAAATTAACATTTACCTAAGAAAGCTTTACAAACACAAAAGAACAAAAACATCTTGCTAATAAAATTAACAAACACTTCCGTGTTAATAATAAATGTACTGCGGATATACACATAAATGGGTAAGGAAAGGTCAGGCAATGGATGGAATGTATTTATTTAAACAAAATTAAATGGATGGAGTGATGCTGAAGTGTTGGGACCAGGAGGGCTTCCATACAGCAGAGAATTTCCAACGTTTGGAAAGCAAAATATAGACCGCCAGTCTTCCCAAATAGAGTTAAATTTCTTTTTAAGGTACCTGGAAGTCTGCCAAGATTTCAAGTGGATGTCTAAGTTCAATTGGGATTAAGGAAAATGTTATCAACCAACTGAGGAATGAATAATGGAGACACTGAAAAGTTGTATTTGCTCATCCAAATATCATGTTATTGGTATGCAATGTAGGATCCTTTCAAATGGAGTCCTTGGGCAAAAATCAGAAGATTTCCATATTTATGCAAGTGGCATAGCCATTAGAGGTAAAATATATGCTTCACAATATCTGAGAGGGATTTTCTTTTCTGATTTTTTTAAAAAAAACATTGTCTTCTCTTTTGATTAATCTTCTTGCTTATATCTCTCTCTGCTCCTGTTTGATTAATTCCCTAGTCTCTTCCCTGATATCTTGGATTCCACGATGTCTTGCGATGTCCCATTTTAATGTGGTTTTGCTATTGAGTGCCACTTCCTCATCTTCTGGTGGTGTGCTTCTGCAAAGCCCTAATCTTGTCTGGCAAATAAGCAATTCATTGACAGAAAAGATAAGCTCCTTTGTAGAACAGTTGATGTTAGGGTGTAACAAAAACTCATCTGTGCTGCATTTGGGTATTTGCAAGATCCCTGCATATTTTAGGTAAGAAAAATGTCTCCCTCTATAAGAAGAAACAGAGAGCGACAGAAACAGAAACAGAGAGAGAGAGAGACAGAGAGGATACAGTGCATATAATTGGGGGGGGGAATGTCACACTGTACACATTGGTGTAGTAATGTAGACAACTGTGCTCAGATCTTCAGATTATATGAATATAATATGTAATCACGAAAACTCAGCAGCAGCTGATCAACTCATCCATTTTATATGAGTCCTTGTTCTTGAGCATGCAGACTAATGGAATGATGGATCATATGGCACACTTATGCAAGAGTGTATTTCCTTTAATTCATGAGTATGAATTAGATGAGCTGCCTAGGCAAAGCAGGATAAATAAGATGCGGCTCAACCAGCTGATTATGAATCAGATCAGTAGAATTTATGACCCAGCAGCTTGGATGGCCTGCAATTGTTATTCACCATGTACACCATTTAGAAGGTTGACAAAGAGCCATTTGCATTATTTGTGTTCTTTGCCAATTGTGCAGGGGGAGAAGGACTGATTCCAAAGCAGGCCTTTTGTTTGTGCTCCTGTTGCACCCTGATGTTCAATTGATAAAAACCGATAGATTATCATCAGTTGATAGGTTACAAATGCTGAAGAAAGAAGACAGAAGATCATTTTTGAGCTGCTGATGAAGATTAACTGATGGTGGTTTCCCAACTCTTAATTTCAATGTTTTTCAACAATTGAAACTTGGATCTCTCAATACGTTAATCTCCAAAACACACACAATAAATGCATCGTTAGTGTGTTCGATTATACAAATAAAGGAATGCAAAGGTAGATTAGGCAGAGATTAGTAAATGAATCAGTTATCAAATTTCTTTTGCTGGAAGAGATGCTGATAAATCAATTGGGCGATTAGAATAGATTTTGTCACATTGAACAGATTTTGTCTATATTCTAAAAGGTCTTGCCTGTTTTGACAGAAAAAAAAATATTTTTAAAACTTAAGCTGGCATGCTTTGCCAAAAATATAGAGGATAACTTTTGCCAATTCCCTATATGTAAAAGATTTCAAAGCAGAATATTAGATCTGGATTAATAATGCAAGAACCCAGGATCCTTGGGTTGGCTGGAATCACATCAAAATATATATCAAAATACCAGGGGTGAAATGCTCCCGGTTTGGACCGGATCCCCTGATCCGGTAGCAGTGGCAGTGGGTGGTTCAGAGAACCGGTAGCAGAAATCCCTGCTCCCCAGCACCCGTGCTCAGCTGAGCCGCACAATCATCAGAGTTTTTTTTTTTTACTTTTAAAAGCAGTTTTTTCTACAACCGCTTCGGCTGAAGAGAAAAAATGCTTTTAAAAGAAAAAAAAAGTTGTCCACGCCCACCCAGTCACATTACTGCCCCCCCACCAAGCCACACCCACAGAACCGTTGGAACAAATTTTACATTTCACCACTGCAAAATACCTTTGATTGATAGAATTATAAACTTGAGCCTATACTGAACTATCAAGGTGCTTACGTTAATAAATATTCTCCAGAAAGTTAGAAGAGTTTTCTTGGGTTGAGAGGAGAGTTTCTTTCCAGATCTATCATAACCAAAACATAGTGGCTTTATCTTCACATTTCAAAGCCTGTTCAAATCCTGATAAGAAAGACTTGCTCAAATCCTGATAAGAAAGACCCTCATTCCTTAATATCCTTAGGAGTCCTCTGGCTTCCTAGCTTTAACTTTGCATTGGTTATGTCTTTCTTATGCAAATGTAAAATTAAGGATGCTATTGTATTTAGTTATTAATTAAAAATGCATTGTCCCCTTATATGCAGTTTGCTTTTTTCTCCTCCTGTCCTCTCTCACTGGAGCGCCAGAACCTCTCTTTGAATCTGCCTCCTGTCTCTTTTGGGCCTCCCTCTTCTCAATTCTCATTTTGGAATGAAAATTCATAGTAATAATAATTTTAAAAGCCTGCAGGTTGCATTAATGCCCTGCTGAATAAACAGATAATGTCCTCTTTGAGTCACACTCAACTCCTATTGACCCCATGGACACGGTCATGACAATTTCCAGACTCACAAGGAAATGTTTGGCCCTTAGTTTCTGTCTGGGTTTTTATTTCAACTTCCCAAATCTGGACTACAGTCTTCATATTTCCAGCTGTTATTCCAACCCTACTTAGAAACCAGCCAAGATCAGCTAGAGATTTTCACAGAGCCGAATCCTTGTGGTTTAGCAAAATCTGCTCAACAAAATTTACACATCAGCACATGTAGAGAATCCTGAATGATGAATTAAAATTCAGTAGGCGAAGAGATACATTTTTTTTCTGTTTTCGCAGAATTGTGATTATTTGATTTCCACTGCTGGATGAAATTTATTTTTTATTTATGGCTTACGTCTACTTTCCAAGAGAGCTTATGATGCCTATTGCGTTTCATTTTGGTAAAGCATATAAATAACATGGCAGGCATATTTCAGCACATGGGCTTGTCATAATTATTATTCTGCTCCAGTAATGAGAACCTAACTCACTATTCAAGTATAAATATAAGCTATAAGAACATTTGAATTCAAGTTAATAACCGTTTGGCTTTTGACCCATTTATCATGGATCATTCTGTTTTCTCTGGTTGTGTTTCACAAGGTAATGAATTTTTGACAGAGAAGACAACCTGTGATGACATCTATTAATGATGTGTGTGACTGTATTGGTGAAGTTTGTCATAAGATAATTTAAGGGACAAACCTGTTATTTTTCTCAAATGATAGTCAAAATATGAGAGCTGTTTAGATGTGATAGCTAGAAACAAAGGAGAGTTGCGAGTTCTAGTCCTAACTTGGGCACAAAATCAGCTGAGTGATTTTAAGCCTTTCTCTCAATCTTAGGAAAGCGGCAATAACAAACTACTTCTGAAAAACCTTGCCAAAAAAACTTCAGGGACTTATCCAGGCAGTCTCCAAGAATCAGCTACAATTGGGCAGAAGGGGGAGGGGGAAAAAAGGTCAAAATATATTTCTCCCAATCACAGGACTTTTTGTTTTTAAGCAGTACCATTGATTACCTAAAACTCAGTGGAACCATCACCCAGTCACCAGCTCATATCTACATTGTCTCTTTCTCTCAATCTCTGAATTAAGACTCTTCAGATTCACCTGGGTCTATTTCCCACCCCCCTCACCTTTTTTTTTGAATGGGGGGAGGGGCACAAGATTTTATTTAAAATATGAAAAGGTTGTACAGGGCCACTCTAGGCAGGCAACTGCATTCCCAGGGCAGTTAATTCATATCTTTGCAAAACTTTAATTTTTTATGTTCATGCCTCATGTGTGATTCAGAAACTCAAGGCAGTACTTCTCTTCCTGTTTTTCATCACAAGGATACCCAGGGAGATGCGATTGTGAAGATGCCACTTATTACCATATATGGTGGACTTGTAAAAAAGTTAAAGCGTTTTGGATTAAAGTATGGTGGATTATGCAGAATATTTTGAAAAAGAAGATTAAGTTTACTCCGCAGTTCTTTTTACTAGGAATAATTATGGACTGTACAGTTATAGAGACTAAATTGATTTTGAACTTAATAACAGCCGCAAGACTTTTGATTGCTCAATATTGGAAGAAAGAAGAATTACCTACAATTGAAGAATGGACACTTAAAGTATCAAATCTGGCAGAAATGGCAAAAATCTCTGCTTATTTGAAAGACTATACACAAGAAAAATATATTTTAGAATGGAAAATGTGGATTGATTATATTCAAAATAAGTATCAGATAAAAAAATATCGAATAGCATATGAGTAAATTTAGGAAATATTTTGTATTAGATATATTTCTGAAGGAGAGGGGAATTGAGAGTGTGATTAAGTGTGGAGAGACTAGAGATTATAATTTAGGAATTATTTTAGATTATGATTGTTAGTTTTGATACCCTGCATTTTGTTCTGGGAAGTCGGGGTGGGGGTCGGGGGGTATGGGGGAAGGGAAGTGGGGGTTGAGGCAAGAGATGGAGTGATGGTGAATGTACAGGGATTATTGAAGATGTATAAATATAATTAATGTAGGGTCGGGTCTGCCCAGTTACCATTTTAGAACGGTGGGGAGGAGAAAAGAGAGTAGGAGGTAGGAAAGAGGAGAAGAGGAAGGAAGAGGGGTAGAAGAGGGAGAAGGAAGGTGTAGGGTGGAGGGAGGAGAGGATGTAGATAAGAGAAGGAGACGAAGGTTTGGATAGTAAAAGAAGGTAGAAGAGGGGAGTGTTAAAAAGGGGGGTGGTGACTGGGCAGGCCCGACTAAATGTATATAACTGTACATTGAATGAATTGTTTGACATGATTGTAAAAATAAAACTTTTTTACTAAAAAAAAAAAAAAAAGGATACCCAGGGAGCTTATACTGCTAAGATGGCCGATCACTTCAATTTCTCTAATACTAGCCCAACATCCGGCACCGCACCACACTGGCTGCAGGTGAATAAAACACCATAGGCAATAAAACCTTTTGAGACCAGCCAGGGCAATGCATGCGAGTGGCAGCAAGCGGCCACAGAATAAGGCGAAGCAGGTGTCAGGGTGTGCGAGGCCTAGCAAGTAGGGCAGCTCCACTCCTCATCCCCACCCTAGCTTATTTTTTACCTGTGTGCCTCGCCCCACCCCCTGCACCTGGGGTGGGCGGGCTCTTAATTAGGGCTAATTTTGTGGGTGGGGCTTAATTTGATTCCATGTGGTCAAAAACGTGATAGGGCTTATTTTCAAGGTGGGTGGTCTTTTTGGAGAAACACACACACACACATTATATGTATGTATGTATACACACACACACACATATATATACATATGTATATCCTCCCCTCCGCATCATATTAAAATTATACATCCCAGTATAAAACTCCAGCAAAGAGCTGCCAAAGTAAATGTTGGCCAAATATTTATTTTCAATGCTACTTGCACTCCAACAGCTTTTAATTCCCTTAGTCTTATTTAGTGTTTTTGGGTTTTTTCCCCCTTGAATTATAATTATCCTAGTTTTGTTCCTGTGGTTCTGTGCTTTTAATTTTACATTGATTTCTTTCTTCAGTAATGGTAAATGGTGGGGTTATTTTTTGTGGTTTCAGACCTCAAAATTTTATTTTCTAAAGCTAGGCAGCTTATCGTCTAATGGATTTTGCATGCTTCCCTCCCACCACCTCCCGAATAATTTAGCATTCTGCTTATACAAAATACCTTTCTTGTTCCATTAATTTTGGTATGCTTCTCATTTAGTGTCTTCTTTTATATATGAAAATAGTTCATTAAAAAAAACCCCACCTTGAAATACTTTATTTGGATTGAATTATTAATTTATTATATTTATTAATTTATTACTTTCTGGAACGAACTTCCCCCCAGTTTACGCCAATTACCTGACCTTTGGACCTTTCGCCGGGAACTGAAAACTTATTTATTCATTCAAGCGGGACTGGCCTGATTTTTTAATTGCTAAATTTTTAAATTCTTAAATTTTAAATTTTAATTGTATTTTATTGGGTATTTTATATGGTCAATTTGGACGGTTTTAATTTCGGCCTTTATGGAATAAGTTTTTTAATTGTTATTTTAGGGTGTATATAAATTGTTTTAATGCAGGCTGTACACCGCCCTGAGTCCTTCGGGAGAAGGGCGGTATAAAAGTTTAATTAATTAATTAAATAAATAAATAAATAAATAAATAAATAAATAAATAAATAAATAAATAAATAAATAATTACCCCTTCAGCTATTACATTTGATTTTCATTCCCCTTCCATTTCTATGTTGTCGAACTCTATGTTGTTTTCCTACAATGTGCCATAAAATCGACACATCAGCAGCAGCATCATTCACAAAGGACACAATCTAGAATGAAAGGGAAGAATAATTAATCTCCAGTTTCTCACTGCAGGAAGGAGTACTTGACATAAGCCGCTGACATTTAATTTTGTCCTTGCAGCAATCATTTTAGAGTTTACATTGGGTAAGAATCTGGGCCAGGAATTAGACTTAGAATAATTTTATTGTCACTTTGAATGTACACTAATCGGCATACATTACAATGAAATTTTCTTCCATACAGCTCTCAAAGGGTCACCATCTCCATTATACACTATATAAACATGACTAAATAAATAAATACAAAAGTATGCATATACCCACATATATTAAATGACACAGAAAAACAATGCAGACTAGTTCAGATGTATACATGTACATGGTGAGAAAAATGAATCTTGCGAGTTTACCAGATGGATGGCATAGGGAACAAAGCTATTACAGAATCTGCTAGAAATACTTTGAAACCTTCTCCCAGAGTGGAGCAACCGACACAGACTGTGAAGTGGGTATGTGGGGTCTCTAACAATGCTTTGAGCTCTAAGCACATAGCGCTTATAAACAGTATCCTGAATAACAGGAACTGAGCTTCTTATAATCTTCTCGGTTGTCCTTATCACTCTCTGAATGGACTTTCTATCTGAGGCACTGCTATCAAAACACTGATGCAGTTTGTTAAAATGCGCTCAGTTGTGCCTCTGTAAAAAGTGGCCAGGACAGAAGGAGAAAGATGTGCTCTCCTCATCCGATGCAGGAAATGCAGACCTGGGGTGGTATTAACTTACCTTCGCTACCGGTTTGCAAATGTGAGTGTGCATGCGTGCTTGTTTCGCTCACTGGTACCACCTACACACATGGGTAGAACATTTCACACATGCAGAGAGGGTAAAAAAATGATGTCAGGGCAGGTGGGTGGAGCCTCCCACAGCTACCGCTACCAATTCGAGTGATCCGGATAGAACTGGTTGAATTGCACCACTGATGCAGATGCAAGTTTGCATGCTTTACTAAGGATGACGTGTGGCAAGAGACAATTTGTAGCTCCATCAGACTGGAGTCAACCAGTGTCCTTCCTTCTTTCTTGGAAACTATAATTCAAATTATAATACTTCATTTCTATTTGATAGACACAATCAAATCCTACCATGTTAGCGAAGTGTAAAAGGAAAGTAACATAACGTAATACTTTATGGTCAAGTTAATTCATTTCTGCAACCAGAAGCAATCAATTTTCCAGTCAGAATAAATTAGTGCTTGAGCAAAAATAGCTTCTGCCCCACCTTATTTTTTTAATGTGTTCACTCGGTTGAATGGCTTCTATTTGTATTTCTATCTATGTTGAAAGCCACCCAGTCTCCTCTTGATGAGATGGGCAGAAAATAAAGCAAACAAATTTTTTTTTCTCTCCTTAAGTAAGAGAAAATTTCAGAGAAATTGTCATGGGCAGGTTACAGGGTTGAGAGCAAACAGTGAATCTCTCCGCTTGATTTGTCATCTCCCTGGCATCTCAAAAGTTCAGTAAAACATTAAGAATGAAGAAACTATCCCAGTGAGATTGTCAGGTTGAGAAGGAAAAACAGCCAAAGAAGCTGGAAAGGGTTGGTGTGACATGCAGAAGTAAAACAAAGGCAATCACATTCATATGCATCCATCCATCTGTAATAACAGTGAGGCTGAAATGATACAATAGGTGCCATGATGTCAACATGAGACCCTTTTGAACTTCTGTCGGGTTGCATGGTTTTTTTTCCCTCCCATATGTCTATGATTATATTTATACCCTCTGCCATCTTGCACAAACGGATGTTCAAACATGTCATCCAAGAAATTCTCAAGGAAAGCTAAAGCGCCCTGCAAATATGTTTGGAAAAATAGTTTCTATCCCAGAGGAATAGCTTGGGCAGCTATCAGTTTCAATGATGCAATTTTCATCTTACTGAAGTTCCATCCGCTGGTGATTCCTTGGCTACTCTGCTGCTTTCCAATATTAGGTTCCCAGGAAACAGAGAACAGTGAAATTAGTGCTGAGGCAGAAAATCAGCATTGTCTAACTTCCAAAGTGAATCAAAATGGACATGTGGATATTTCAGGGGCAAAATATTACAAACAGCTTCAAAGAATAATACCTATCAGTGGAAAGATAGTACAGATAGTCCTTGATTTTATGATCACAATTGAGCCCAAAATTTCTGTTGTTAAGTGAGACATTTGTTAAGGGGCCGGTTTAGCTCAGGCTGGTAAGGCCTGTTATTAAGAACACAAAGCCTGCAATTACTGCAGGTTCGAGCCCGGCCCAAGGTTGACTCAGCCTTCCATCCTTTATAAGGTAGGTAAAATGAGGACCCAGATTGTTGGGGGGGCAATAAGTTGACTTTGTAAAAATATACAAATAGAATGAGACTATTGCCTTATACACTGTAAGCCGCCCTGAGTCTTCGGAGAAGGGCGGGGTATAAATGTAAACAAAAAAAAAAAAAAAAGTGAGTGTTGCCCCATTTTACAGCCGTTCTTGCTACAGCTGTTAAGTGAATCACTGCAGTTCATAAGTTAGTAACCCGGCTGTTAAGTGAATCTGGCTTCCCCATTGACTTTGCTTGTCAGAAGGTCACAAAAGGTGATCCACATGATCCTGGGACACAGCAGCGGTCATAAATATGAACCAGTTCCCATGCATGCAAATTTTGATCACATGATCATGGGGATGCTGCAAACGTTGTAACTTTGAAAATCGGTCATAAGTCACATTTTTTCAGGGTCATTGTAACTGTCACTTAACGAACTGTTGTAGGTTAAGAATTACCTGTTTTTCTTTAGTTTCTCTCCCTCCCCTCCACACACACACAAAGAGAGAGAAAGAGGGAGAGATCATTTAAAGCCCATTTATTTATTTATTTTATTTATTTATTATTTAAATTTTTATACCGCCCTTCTCCCGAAGGACTCAGGGCGGTTTACAGCCAGATAAAATAAACATTCCTATTACAAAATAAATACTATTAAAATACCACTAAAAAACTTATTCAATTTGGCCGCAATTAAAATTTAGCAAATAATAAAACCCATTAAAAACCCATTAAAAACCCATCGATAAAACCCAATTAAAAACTCATAAAAAGCTAACCCAGTCCAGCGCAAATAAATAAGTGAGTTTTGAGCTCGCGGCGAAAGGTTCGGAGGTCCGGAAGTTGACGAAGTCCTGGGGGGAGTTCGTTCCAGAGGGCGGGAGCCCCCACAGAGAAGGCCCTTCCCCTGGGTGTCGCCAGACGACACTGTCGCGCCGACGGCACCCTGAGGAGTCCCTCTCTGTGAGAGCGCACGGGTCGGTGAGAGGTATTCGGTAGCAGCAGGCGGTCCCGTAAGTAACCCGGCCCTATGCCATGGAGCGCTTTAAAGACGTTCACCAATACCTTGAAGCGCACCCGGAAGGCCACAGGTAGCCAGTGCAGCCTGCGCAGGATAGGTGTCACTCGGGAGCCACGAGGGGCTCCCTCTATCACCCGCGCAGCTGCATTCTGGAACTTCAGAAT
This sequence comes from Ahaetulla prasina, assembly GCF_028640845.1. Classification (NCBI taxonomy): domain Eukaryota; kingdom Metazoa; phylum Chordata; class Lepidosauria; order Squamata; family Colubridae; genus Ahaetulla; species Ahaetulla prasina. The sequence goes on from NC_080539.1 coordinate 155,633,296, forward strand.
CCAATGACCTCATTGGATTCTCTGGCATGATGGATGGATGGATGGATGGATAGATGGAGGGAGGGAGGGAGGAAGGAAGGAAAGAAGGAAGGAAGGAATTTTAAAAAATATAATTTAAGCACTATGTGAACTATTCAGAAATTCTCTCCTGAAAAATCAAATAAATCTCCCCTTCATTTTTCCAGCAGCAAGTCAGATGAAGAATTTTGGCAGGGGTATAAAATATGTGGGCTTTCTCTACCTTAAACCATAGACTCTGCTGCTTCTATAGCTGGGACTGCAAACACGCTATTTCATTAGAAACTAATTACTTTTCTTTCTTTCTTTTTTCCTTTGAGGGATATCAGATGCAAGTGGTAGGAAAGTACTACCAAAGCTAAATTATAGCCTTGAAATCATGTACACAAAAACAGCATTGCCTATTTTCCTGATTGAATCTTGGGGGAAAAATAATTAAGTACAAGAAAGGATTTGTGTTTCAGAGTTGATAGAAGAGAATATATTTTTAAAAGATGCCCAGAAAAAGAGGAAAAATGCTTTAAAAAATAAAAATTGGAGTTGTTTTATAAGCTTTCTTTGCCTGAAGGTTGAATTGCAATTATGATAGCTATAAACAAGTATATTTAAAAAGTGAATTTCTCATCAGTTTGTTAGATTTTACAACCTGGTCTCAAAAGCATAAAATTGATGAGGTCTTTTACTGGGCCAACTCTTGTGGTGGTATCTTTTATTGAATAATCAAATTCCAAGTTAATTTGCATAACACAGTAAATGATGGGTCGGAGAACTGAAATCTTCAGTTTAACACAAGTATTTATAATATTTATAACTACTGTTTGGTGCAAGGGTGATTCTGGGAGCTGGATTCCATTGTTGAGAGTACACAAAGTTTGGGGGAAATTAAACAGTAACAGAAGAATCATTGTAATGACAGTACCTTAGCTAACGTCATAGCAGAATTGAGGGCAATATGACAAGCTGCCAATAATCTCATAGCTGATTGTGGAAAATGAGATATGTCATTGTAGATTGCCCTCCCTCTCACTTATAACCTTACCACTTCATAATAGGACCAAGCAAGGCAGTGGGATTTATGATTCAATACTGAATTTATTTTTCAGTCCGAAGTCTTTGTAATGTCCTGCTGTATCATGCAAAATATAATGTTGGGACCAAAAGTGTGATTCCACAAATGAAAGTCAATGAATTATTTCCTCTGCCAGAATTCCTTCCATGGGGTTTTGTTGATGGAACTCCTTCTTTAAAAAAAATGGGACTCATTTCCCTTTCTGCAATTCACACATGCTATCAAAATTTGCCTTAGAACATTGGCATGTGCAAAATATTAAAATTTTGGTCCCTCTCTCCTTCCTCAATGTGCATTCATAGAAATCGATTGAGGTTGCATACATATTATCCTGTCCAGGTTCTTTATCCATGTGGTTCCTTGAAACAAGAACCATAATTATATGCTGAATTGCTGTTTGTTCTGTTGTATGCTGCCCAGAGTAACATTTGTGAGATGGCAGGAAAAGAGTTGTTGAGGTTTAAGAGCTCCGAGTATAAAAACAAACGAACATTCAGGTTGAGATTTTAAAGAACATGTATTAAACCTTTCAATAAAATTAGAAGAAATTATGCTGTTTATGATCAAATGGACAAGGTTTGGCCACTAATACCAATAATGCATTTTCTAACTAAATGAATTTGGAGATCGGTATGAATGGATATGAATTGATATGAATTAAGAGGTGCTGATCAGCTCTAACTCAATTTGAATTGTTAGATCGATTTGGATTCAGTCCATTTTAGTCCAATTCAAATCGACTGAAATACAGGTCAATTAGTGAGCGTTCAACGTTACAATGGCTCTGAAAAAAGTGACTTATGGCTATTTTTCACCCTTACAACCGTTGCAGCATCTCCATGGTCACATGATCAAAATTCAGATGCTTGGCAATTAGTTTATATTTATAACGGTTGTGGGGTCCTAGGGTCATATGATCAACTTTTAGCGATCTTCTGACAAGCAAAGTCAGTGGGGAAGCCAGGTTTACTCAACAACTTAATAACTGCAATGATTCACTTAACAATTGCGGCAAGAGAAGTTGTAAAATGGGATAAAACCAGTGGTGGGATTCAGCCAGTTCGCACCACTTCGGGAGAACCGGTTGTTAACTTTCTGAGCAGTTTGGTGAACTGGTTGTTGGAAGAAATCATTAGGGCAGAGAACCAGTTGTTAAATTATTTGAATCCCACTACTGGATAAAGCATTAACAAATGCTTCATTTAGCAACATAAATTTTGGGCTCAGTTGTGGTCATAACTCGAGGACTACCTGTACTGAAATCAATTTGATTCAGTCCTTCTATTCAACCTGGTCCTCAGGACTATTCAATTTTTCAAATAACTTTTTTTTAAAATTCAATTCAACAGTTTGATTTGAGTCATCAATTCCAAAAAAGGAGAATATGTGTAGCTCAGGGTTGACATGAGGGGTCCTTGATGCTCTCTAAGCTTGCTTATTTTCTTACAGATGTTCCATTACCCAAATTAGGTAACATCATCATCAATCCCGCTTGGAAAGTTCAGATTGTTGACCAGATTGTGCCTTTGAACAGTATTTCCAAACTGAGTCTTTGAACAACTTTTTATATAGCCCAGACCTTTTTTTTCTAAAGATCAACCATGTAGATCATGTGCCTAAACTTTTATTTCTGAGAAGTGCAAATGGCACAGAGCATGAAGCCCATCAAAACTTGACATAAAATTTCTGGGGTCCAACTTGAGGACCTCTTCTTTTTTTACTTTGAGATGTACTCAGAAAACAAAGTCAAGAAGTTCAGGATTTCACACAACAGTAGATATGAAACCATGAGTACAAATCTTAGATAATAAACGACATTCTTCACTTAATCCTTACTTTCTTAAATTCTTAAATTGCTTAACTAGTTTCAATAACCATTTCCCTTTCTTTCTCCCATTTCACTCATGGTTATATACTGTCTTTCATCCAGATGGCATAGATACTATTTGGTTTTTTTTGGGCACGACATGCAGTAGATGGATGATTCATGGCAGGAGTCTCCTAGCAAGTCTTGTGGTCCTTTCCTCCAAGCCTGTACAGACTCACAAACTTTCTGTCAGGCGTGCTTCCATTCAAAACCCAAGAAAGAAAACCCCTGACTCCAAGTTGGCAGAGAAGAGGTACTTTTACTGAGTTTGAAATGATAGCAATGAAAGAAAAGCAAGATCTGAGCCAAAAGGCACAAAAGTTACATATTGAGTTGAGAGTTTCCGAAAAATCCCTCTCCCAAGGGACCCAGGCTGAATGTCCAGTCCCCATTCCATATGGTGTCATGTGGGACACATCTTCAGGTGTTTTCGCCCATCTGGTATGCCAAGATTGTTGACCTTGACTGGGTATAAACAAGTCCATTCAGCTGAGCAGTAAATCATGAGAGCAACCCTCCCTTTTGGTTCAGGCACAAGCCCTCTTCATTCCAACTCACTTCCCCACCCAAATGCCAATCTTCCCCATTCCCTGTTACTATGGCAGCCGATAGCAAGCAAGCATCAAAGAGGCTGACACTTTCCCTCGGAGTAAATTCTCCCTTCTCTGGTAGAATTTACTGTCAAACAGTTTGCCTTTAAATGGCATACTACCTTTTTCAACAGAATGCGGTGTTACTTCCATTTACTTGCCTAGACTCCTTCCTGTTTCTCAACATCTTAGAATGATTGATCATCTATTGGTGTAAATAATGTCTAGTAGCTTCTCTTGGTATCTGCCTTCACAAATGGTCACAAATGGTATCTCAGGTCGTTAATAACAAACTTGTCTTATTGGCCTGTGAGTTGCTTTCTTGCTACAACTGTTGGAACTCTGGAGACAGCCCAAGTATCTCCAATCTGCTCTCTTGGTAAAAGTGGCTATATGTTTTTGAAACGCATGTCAGGGGTCATATGAGGTCAATTAAATTGATGTTATTTTATTTTCATTTCAAATCCATTTCATGATACTAATATCTATCTATCTATCTATCTATCTATCTATCTATCTATCTATCTATCTATCTATCTATGTAGGTCTTTGGTTATTTGGGTTTTCTCTGGCGTAAAATTGGAAGTGTCTTGGCGACGTTTCGACGAAGTCTCATTCGTCATCTTCAGGCTTCAGCTTCGTGCTTCTGGGAGCAATTCAGCAATTCACGAAGCTGAAGCCTGAAGATGACAATGAACTTGTCGAACGTCATGAAGACACTTCTATAGGGAGAAAAATAACAAAGACCCACATAATCTCGAAAACCTCAGAAAATATATATATATATATATTTGTATATATATATATATATATATATATTTGTATATATATATACAAATATATGTGTTTTCTGAGGTTTTCACGGGTGTTTGTATATAGGTCTTTGGTTGTTCGGGTTTTCTCCCGTGTAAAATTGAAGTGTCTTGGCGACGTTTCGACAAAGTCTCATTCGTCATCTTCAGGCTTCAGCTTCGTGCTTCTGGGAGCAATTCAGCAATTGAGCTGAAGCCTGAAGATGACAATGACTTGTCGAAGCGTCGCCAAGACACTTCAATTTATGGGAGAAAAATAACAAAGACCCACATAATCTCAGCGAAACCTCAGAAAATATATATATATATATTTGTATATATATATATATATATATATGTATATATATATACAAATATATGTGTTTTCTGAGGTTTTCACGGGTGTTTGTATATAGGTCTTTGGTTGTTCGGGTTTTCTCCCGTGTAAAATTGGAAGTGTCTTGGCGACGTTTCGACAAAGTCTCATTCGTCATCTTCAGGCTTCAGCTTCGTGCTTCTGGGAGCAATGTGTGATCGCAGCTGTTTCTTCCTTTTAACTGCTAGTGGGGGTTTGAACTGATTGGGTGGGAGCTTGGCTGTGCTCTGATTGGATGGGGTTTTTTCTGTGCTCTGATTGGCTGGGGGTGTGTCCTGTGTTGGTGGGGGCTTGGTTGTGCTCAGTCTAGTCTGTGCTGCAGGGGGACCTGAGCTGGCGAGCTGCATAGCCGTTGCTTGGCTTTGTGGTCGTGCTACATCTTCATAGTGGGTGTCAGTCTGCTGCATGAATGGATTGGAGGGGTTTGAAATGGCTAATGTTGCAGCTGCGGTCTGGCTTCTGGTCCTTGGTCGTGCTTCATGATCAGTGTGGGTTTGGGTCTGCTTTCTGGGTGGATGTGCGGTGGTGACATCCTGTGTGGACCTTGTGAGTGTGGGTCTGGTGTCATTCCTTGTGTTAGGGACTCGTTTGTCAATAAGGGCGGGTTTCCAAATGGCTGGTAGGCGGGAGGTGTCATCTCGTTTGTTCATGTTGTGTGGGCGTTTTTCTATCTCAATGGCTTCTCTGATTATTCTGTTGTTAAAGTGTTCAGTTTTGGCGATAGTTCTGGTCTTTTTAAAGTCAATATCATGTCCTGTGACTTTAAAGTGTTGGACCAGGGAAGAAGTTGGTTCCTCTTTTTTGAATGAGTTCTTGTGTTCTTCAATGCGTGCACTTATTCTTCTGTTGGTTTGTCCAATGTATGTGGTGGGGCAGGCGGTGCATGGGATTTCATATACTCCTTGATTTTCTAACTCAATTTTGTCTTTGGGGTTTCTTAGGATGGTGGATATTTTTCTGTTTGTGCAGAATGCTGTCTTGATGTTGTGTTTGTGGAGGATCTTGCTGATTCTGTCTGTGGTGCCTTTTATATATGGGAGGAGGACCACAAAGCCAAGCAACGGCTATGCAGCTCGCCAGCTCAGGTCCCCCTGCAGCACAGACTAGACTGAGCACAACCAAGCCCCCACCAACACAGGACACACCCCCAGCCAATCAGAGCACAGAAAAAACCCCATCCAATCAGAGCACAGCCAAGCTCCCACCCAATCAGTTCAAACCCCCACTAGCAGTTAAAAGGAAGAAACAGCTGCGATCACACATTGCTCCCAGAAGCACGAAGCTGAAGCCTGAAGATGACGAATGAGACTTCGTCGAAACGTCGCCAAGACACTTCCAATTTTACACGGGAGAAAACCCGAACAACCAAAGACCTATAAATATATATATATATATATATATATATATATATATATATATATATTATATATGTAGTATGTATGTATGTATGTATGTATGTATATGTTTTCGTAGGTTTTCACGGGTATAGGTATGTAGGTCTTGGCATTTTCGGGTCTTTTCCCGTGTAAGGTTGGGAGTATCTTGGCGACGTTTCGATGAGTTCTCACTCATCATCTTCAGGCTGGTGTCTTCGGCATTGTGCTTCTCAAGCAAAGTTCCATCAGACAGGGGAAAAATAATTTAGTGGGAAACTTTCAAGAGGCTTTGGAGACTATTCTGTGGGAAACACGCTGCTCCCAGGTAAATGCCATGAACATTGGAGAATACCTAAGGGAGCAGACTGTCTGTGCCAGACAAGGCATAAACTCTCTTGCTCCCTGCTCTTTTTGCAGCAAATTGTCATATGTTATTAATGTACTTATATTTTTCCTCCCTGGCTGCCTAATGACTCATGGCTGAAGCTATTAGGGAAAAGACTTTTGAGAAATAATGAGGATCACGAGTAGGAAACACTCCCTGAGTTTCTGCTTGGGTTTCTTTTTTTCCCCTTTCTTTCTTTCTTTCCTTTTTTGGCAGAATTGCTTTGCACAGGGACTCTCGGTTAGGCTTTCTACAAAGCTTCCGTGGCATATTTCAATTCAAGGAAACTTTATTAATTAATTTATTTTATTTTTTTATTTTATTTGTCAAGAACGTATTAGATAACATATATAAGTATACACATGAATTGAATACATAAAATGAATACAGTTAAAGGGAACATGAGGACAGGGACGGTAGGCACCCTGGTGCTCTTATGCACGCCCCTTACAGACCTCTTAGGAACGGGGTGAGGTCAACAGTAGACAGTCTTAAGTTAAAGTTTTGGGGATTTGGGGATGAGACCACAGAGTCAGGTATTCCAGGCATTAACAACTCTGTTACTGAAGTCATATTTTCTACAATCAAGATTGGAGCAGTTCACTTTAAGTTTGAATCTATTGTGTACTCGTGTATTGTTGTGATTGAAGCTGAAGTAGTCTTCGACAGGAAGGACATTGTAGTTAATGATTTTATGAGTTAAACTCAGGTCATGCTGAAGGCGGCGTAGTTCTAAATTTTCTAAATCCAGAATTTCAAGTCTGGTGGCATAAGGTATTTTGTTGCGATCAGAGGAGTGGAGGACTCTTCTTGTAAAATATTTCTGGACACGCTCATGTCCAAAATGCAGTGTGGGTTCCAGACAGATGAGCTGTAATTGAGAATTGGTCTAGCAAATGTTTTGTATGCTCTGGTTAGTAGTGTAATATTACCGGAGAAGAAGCTATGCAAGATTAGGTTTATAACTCTTAATGCCTCTTTGGCGATGTTGTTACTCATATAACCTCAGAGTGGCAAATTAAAACAGGAACTCCCCTGCTTTTAACTGCTGATTGTGGGATTCTTGTAGATTATCTGCAATGTTGGAACTTCGCTTCCTTAATCAAAAAATGGCAAGGGAAGTTGGGTGATGAGATGGGATTTCAAATCAGTCCCTCACCGACTTTGATCACCTTATTAAACTCTCTACTTCTCATGACATTTTGGGAGTTGCAAGGCTAATCCTGCTTTGGGCTTCATTTAGTACATCAGCTTAGTTTCTTGAATGTGTCCAGTCCAGACATTAACTTTGCCCTCTCCTGTCTTTTGGGAATGGTACATTTCAGTGATGGTCCCACCAATAAAACTGGGACAGTGGTGGGAATTTAATGATTTAGCAACCTGTTCTCTCTCCTAATGACAAGCTGTCTAGGCATGGCTCGGTGGTCATGTGACCATGTGGGCGTGGCCAACTCAACGTCACTCACATCAATGGGCACTTCGCCTTAGCTGTTACAATGTAATAAGGGTCAACCAGAGAGGCAGTTTCTGTAAGCAGGGCAATAAAGATTAGGCTAGAAACAACACTAGGATGTTTCCTTCCTGCCTTCCTTACAGGATTAGCCCTGTAAAGTGGAAAAAAACAAAATAAGGTTCCTTCCAACAACCTGCTCTCCAAATTGCTTAGAAAGTTAACAACCGGTTCTCCCAAATAGATGTGAACTGGCTGAATTACACCACTGAACTGGGAGCTCAGTTTAGTTCTAACAATCTGAATGTGGGCTCAAGGCTGCCTTTTTCTTTTAACTTCTGCATGGTACACGCAAGTTTAAACCTCTTGACAATAGTGGCCAAAGTGATATTTAGAAGTGCTGGCTCAAATTTCTACTAGTTCAAAAATAGGTCACAAACATCCACCTCGTCCACAAATTTGGAGTGTTTTGAAAGGCTATGAAGTCTCTCAAGTTCACTTCACTTGGTTTGCTGCTTTGGAACAATTCCCTGCTTCAATTCCTCATGGAAGGATTCAGTCAAAACTTGGCTGATCTGAAGGACTCCCTTGCAACTTCAGAATGCTGTTTTCTTTCTGTCTCAGTCTATAGCTGTCATTCGTCTTTTGCTGAAAAATAAACCATTTGGCAAGATATTGATCCCCATCCTGGTAAGGGATGGCAACAGCAACAACAAAGAGAAAAGAGGAACTTTGGGACTGTCTTTGGAAAGCATTTTTCAGAAGGAAGATGCTCTTGATCCTATCAAGTTAGAGGACTAGCTTGGGCGTCTGCAGACTTCTTGCTGCTCAAACAAAACCCCTTGCAAATAAGTAGATAGCACAAAAGTGCAGAGTTCTCTAGGATTCTTTCTGCCCTGTTACCTTGTGGGTAAACACCTACATCCATTGAAATGCCAAATAAACCATTAAACATCAAAAACCTCATCCCTATGAAATCAGGTTGCTCTACTGAGCCAGCTGACAATCCCGGACAGACCTTGAAATGGAATCCACAGCTTTCCTTTCAGTGCTTGCACTGTTGGACACCAGATCAATTACAGCTCAGATCAAAATATTTATCCAACTCAAAAGAGAATAAGAAAGAACTCAAATCGCACGTGTACATTACTAAAGCCAACTAATTTGATCAAGGAAAGAAGGGATGAAATCAGCAAAGATCTCCTTCCCATTGGGAGAGGTGGGATGCCGAACACCAGTTTGAACATCACAGGATACCTGCCTATTCTGTTCTAGACGGAGGCTCAAAGAAAGACCCACAAAGAGACAAGATGCCTTAGGCAGGCTTGAAGCCACAGCCATAGGAATGCTTAGTTACTTCAACAAAACAGAAGTTCTGAGGAATGCACGTGCTTCAGAACCTAGATCTATAGTGGCGAAAACAGGACAACTGGATTTAAGGCTAACTAGAGTTTCCAGACAAAAGGTCAGAAGGCTTAGGCTCTACATGGTCACAGTAAGCTTTGGTGTGTACCCCTTGGAATGAATCTAGGCTGCTATAATCCCTTGACTGTACTTTACAGTCAACTTCTGCATGAGTGAAATCCATTCCAGCATTGGAATAATTGCATATTTAAATAGTCAAGAATTTCCACTTCAACCCTGCCTCTAACCATATTCTCCCATGGGTTGTTGGAGATAGTTTTTGGGTAGAAAGTGTTAAAATATAAAACAAAGAGCCACAAACACTGTGGCATCGTGTAAATTAACACATACTCTATATGGCTACAAAAGAATTTTAGACAGTTAAGCTCATCAGATAAAGTACAGCTGAACTCTTCATTTTTATTGTTTTCTTTTTATGGTGGATAGATAGGCTAGAGTGATCTCCATTAATGACCAGCTATTGACAGCTAACAATACATGAGTTAACATCCCTCTGAGAGAAACATGTTAATCAAGCATTATACTAATGACTATAAAGAGAAGGTATGGGTTAGTCTTAGGATTACACTAGCACCGGGTGCTTTTATTATTGTTTATATATATATTTTTAATCATACCTTCATTTTGATCTTTAGAAGTTTTAATTTCTTAATGCTAAATTCGCGGACAGCAAGCAGCAGAGTTGGATGAAGCTTCAAAGCCATGCTTTGAACAGTCAAAACTTCATCTGAATCGCTCCCTCAAAGCAAGTGTGTAAATTCAATATAGCCACCTGAATTGCTAGTGCTCTGCACCCTTGCCATGTGATAGCTTTCTTGCTATAATATATACGGTTGCAACTTGAATTCCATAAATAAAGAACATCCAGAAGGAAAGCAAATAATATTTAGGGATGACAGGGCTAACTGTGTCTTTCAATGCTCAAATTATTGAATATGGCTAGCCACAGCTTCTCTCTCCCTCTCCTTCTCCCTCCCTCCCAGGTTTCCATGCTGTCTTGTCAACGCACCTAAATATCCCAAAGCTGCTTATTCCAGGATATACCTTTGCCTCAAATCTTACTTTCTTGAGTGGGGCACCTTTGGGACAACCATGACCTGGATGACTAAGAATCTTCACAGACTCTTACTTTATAGGTGCTTTTCTATGGCATTGAAACACACTGTGCCAGCCTGTTCCTGTTGCCTCAGCTAACTAACATTGAGTACTGCCAGCAAGCCAGTTGTGAACCAATTCTGTCCTGCCTAAAAGAGACCATGGCTTGTTAATATTTCCTGCCTTGCACCCCAAAATGGCCAGTTATGAAGGTGTGTCATTTACCAAGGCACAACTTTCCAGTCAGTTTTGCCAACACTCCCTGGTGTACCACAAAATCCAGGGATCAGAGACAATGCGTAACACCATCCCACAAGGCCACATCAGTAAGCATGCTGAAAATACCATTCAAAAAGCAAGTGAAAGCATGAAAAACTAGTTTGTTTATTCTTTATTTCTTGGTCGGAATAGGACACTTTCTACACTGGTTCAATCAACACAAACTTTTTGCTAGCTAATGTGAAGACTCTGCTGCCTTCCCTCATGCCTGTTATCACTACAGGAGGTATATTTTGAAAACTTGTAGTGATGAAATTCTCAGAAGGTATCTGTCTGAAAACAGAATTATTGTCTATCAAAGAGTTCTCTGTTCCCAGTATATTTTTATCCCATTCTTCCAAAAGATAAATCAGTGGAAAGTTTTGATGCTGCCACTTTATAACAAGAAATATTTTTTTTCTTTGTTTTTTTAAAAAACTTAATCCAATTGGCTTGTTTTTAAATAAAAAAAGAATGACCTCAAACTGGAATCGTGGTTTCTTTGAATCTCATAGGTCCAATTTGAATTGAGTCAGGGCTAATTAATGGAAATCTGCTGTATTTATTAAGTAATGATCAGTAAGAAGTAAGTTTTTCCCTCCTACTCAAACAGAAATTATACTAGACCAATCATCACGAGGACCAATCATCAATAGTAAAGTTTCCCCTAAATAATAAACTATTACAATTTTCGGAACAAATGATGTCTTATGGAACCCAAGTACTATAAAAAGTACTTGGGTTCCATAGTTCCAGTTATTTCCAATTCAGTACTATAAAAAGATGATGATGATAGATAGAAAGATAGATAGATAGATAGATAGATAGATAGATAGATAGATAGATAGATAGATAGATAGATAGATAATATGACTGTAACTTTGTTGCTGGCAATCCTTATGATTTATATTGATATATTGACCATCAATTGTGTTGTAAATGTTGTACCTTGATGAACGTATCTTTTCTTTTATGTACACTGAGAGCATATGCACCAAGACAAATTCCTTGTGTGTCCAATCACACTTGGCCAATAAAAAATTCTATTCTATTCTATTCTATTCTATTCTATTCTATTCTATTCTATTCTATTCTATTCTATTCTACAGAGAAAATAGATAAAATATGTTAATTAATATAACCTTTTTAAAAGATAATTGTTATTTGAATTATGAGATATTTGTGTACTATACTTTACATAGAATTAAACATAAAAAGAGATTGTGTATACAATATAAATCAGTTGCTCTACCATTACTTCAGCTGTGGTATCCTGAAATAACCAATGTCAGTCAATAACATGATGAGAAGACAATCAATCCAACCAGCACTAAAGATTCATTGCAAACTTGTTCTGCTCATCTCATTGCAAATTAACCAACATTGTTAGTGTTTTGAAGTTTTAATTGTGATTATACAGTAATAATGAAACTGCAGTTGACATGAATTTGCAAAAGACAATAATCTAAATTGAAGACAATTAAGCAAGCCATCTGGATCAAATTCTTGATAATAAGAATATGCCGTATTATTTAGATGAGAAGAAAACACTTTTCTTAATCCAGTCACATACAATTCAGAATGCCATTTGTTAAATTCATCCCCCTTCAATCCATGCATCAATGTAACTTTCACAAATGATCTTTTCAGTCAATCCTAGATAAGAAGAGGAACAGATATTTTTGTCCTTCTCATAATAATCCAATAAGTATAGATATGATAATGAACAAAGCTCAGGTACATAATGTGTATAGTAACATTTATTTGTGCATCTTTTTTTGGATCATTGTCCAAACACGTATGTGCTGTGAAATTGTCCTGGAGAGTAAAATGCCAATTGCAAAGATGTTTAAAACCTTTTTCGAAAAAAGAAAATTGCTAAGAATGTAACTTCACAACATGTTAATAAATCCTCATGAAGTTCCTTAATGTACATCAGTGCCTTCTAATCTACTAGTCAGTTATACAGCCTATTTAGTGGGCATCATTTTAATGGGTCAAAGACTTCAAGGAGAAAAAAAAACACCAAACAAATCTTAATAGCTTTTCTATGCAATTTTTGACATTTTCCTATGAAGGATAAACACTATCCAGATGTATTATGTCTCCATCAAGCTGACTACGCTCAACATGCATAGTGTTGAGTGCATAGTGTTCCCCCAAATAATCTACTGCAAACAATTTGCAGTTTGATTAAAAGCCAAACATTAAAAGAGCATTCATTAAGCAGAAGTCCTATTCACCGTCTGCAGTGTATGGTAAGAATGTCCCCCAAGTATCCAATAACTTTGCTTGTTACCAAAATTGACTATTCTGATGTGCCAATCCCTATCTAGAAAACTTGAGAACAATTTGCTTTTGATGTTTTCACTACTATGGATTTGAACTGGTTGTCCTGATTATGCATAGCAATGTTTCCTGCCAATAAGTATTTGTACATTGAACACAGGAACCTGGTCTAGTTAGGTTCAAAGAGTCCCACTGCGCTATTGCTGTATAGGCACAAGCAGACCGTTCTCAGATTTCATTTTGGGGGGTGGGTGTCTGTCTGCCAAATGGGCATATCGGATATCTAAGAAAGTAATTGGGAAATTAGAATCAATGTGATTATTTTCTTGAGAGCTCATATCAGGAGAGCTTTAACTTTATCACTCCATGAAACACAATCACCAATATATTGTCCCCTGATCTTGTTCAATTTACTCTGGGCAAGATAAAATGCTTCCAAAGATGTGGGGCTGTGTTTCTGAAACAGCATGGATAATTAAACTCCTCCAAACAACATCATTTAAAACTTGTAATGTGATTTGGTATTGCAGGCCTTTTAGCTTTTTGTGGTAGTATTTGAGAAATTGGATTGTTTTTATTTTGCTTAAAAGTGGGTTGTAGTTGCAAATAATTACTTAAGTGAAAAGTACCTAGACAACAGACATATTTCACTGACACAAATTCACTGATTCACATTCAGCAGCATTCACTGTTTCTTTAAATTTGCATACAGGTATATATGTGTGTAATAGGGATGCAGTGGCTCAGTGGCTAAGATGCTGAGCTTGTCGATTGAAAGGTCGGCAGTTCAGCGGTTTGAATCCCTAGTGCCGCGTAACAGGGTGAGCTCCCGTTACTTGAGCCATCTTCTTCCAACCTAGCAGTTCGAAAGCACGTAAAAAATGCAAGCAGAAAAATAGGGACCACCTTTGGTGGGAAGGTAACAGCGTTCTGTGCGCCTTTGGCATTTAGTCATGCCAGCCACATGACCACAGAGACGTCTTCGGATAGTGCTGGCTCTTCAGCTTTGAAACGGAGATGAACACTGCCCTCTAGAGTCGGGAACGACTAGCACATATGTGTGAGAGGAATCTTTACCTTTATATATGTGTGTATATATGTTTGTATATGTGTGTGTGTGTGTGTATGTATATATATACCATATATATATATATATATATATATAATGGAAGACTGGAAGAATAGCGTGTAAACATTTCTCATAAAAGTTTCAATGTCTCTTTTCAGCTTGACCTCTTTCCAAACATCAAACATCTTCAAATTTGCACAGCATGGAATGCAATTTGGCTAGATTAAATATAGAATAACATGTTTCAGCTACTGAATCTTCCCAATACCATGGCGCACTGTTGGACATCAACAGCATTATCTTCATTAGGCCTAGTTTGAATTTTTATATAAAACTTTGGATCACAGAGACTACTACAATGGCATCACAGCTTCGAAACAGTAATATTCCTCAAGTGAATACTGTGATCTGGAAAGCATATTTAAAATAGCATATCAAACATTTATTGATGGCTTTACCTATGTTCTTATTTATAAAATAAATAAAATAAAATAAAAAGTGTGAAATACTGCCAATGGAAGTTCATCACTGATATTCATATAAGGCTGGGGATCATTTCAAGAAATTTAAGCACAGTACTAATTTGTTAGCTCTGTTGTACCCGAATATAATTTCCATTTGCTTAATAATATCCTAAACAGAAAGCATCAAACTAACAACTCATTTTGATTGCCAATTAAACACTATCCATAATAATCTTAATTTCTTTCAGGTATAAATGCTCGTTTTGAAAATTCATTTCCCTTCATTCCTTTACCAGATTGTCTTTTAAGCCCCAACACCCAGGTTGCAGACTAGCACCATCTCTGGACCATCGGGAACCAGTCCATGCAAGCAAATGAAGCCCCATCCATGCATGCACAGGATCCAGGCAATGTGTGAAACCATGCCCTCCCCCGCCCCCAGTCCATGGAAAAACTGCCCTCCACAGAACCGGTCCCTGGCACGCAAAAGGGTGCTGTTTTAAGCAGAATGCCCAGCAATGTTTCTTCTAAAGAAGGGTTTATGTTTCTAAGTGTTTTTTTCCACACTGTCTGTATGAAGTTTACTTGATAAATGCTTTAAGAAATCCATCTTCTAGTTATTCTCCCCTCCCCACCATTTTTCCATGGAAATTGTTCTAGGAATTTTGGCATCATGAAAATGAATCGTCATCCTAATGATTGTGACTAGGGCAGAAATTAACGAATGTATCTTTTCTTTTTAGGTACACTGAGTGCATATGCACCAATGACAAATTCCTTGTGTGTCCAATCACACTTGGCCAATAAAGAATTCTAATCTAATCTAATCTAATCTAATCTAATCTAATCTAATCTAAATGGATAGTCATTAACTCCTAGGAATTTGCTCTTCCTCCTGCCTTCAAGCCTCAATTAACTTTAACGTCAACTCTGAAGATGACCTGATAATTCAACATGCATCATATTATGGGATTCTGTCGATTCAACCAATCACGTATCAATCATATAAATTTGAGATCACTGTTTGAGCTTTAAACTTATAGATAGTGACATTTGGGGATGAATTATTTATCTTCTTTTTTTCAAAATTATTAAAATTTACTTATACTGGACAAATATGTTAATTTTAATAGAGTGACTTGCTCTCAAGAACTAGACATCTTCCATCAGTTCTCTGCCATGACCAAGCCATCAACTTTGATTTTTTTCTCTCCATTTTTTTTGTTTTCATTATAAGTCAATTAGCTTCCCAATTATATTATATTCTTTTCTGCTGAGGGAAGTTTTTTGTTTATTATAGCAAGCTGGTTGATATAGTCACAGAGTTGAGTTTGTTAACTTGCAGTTAGCATCTTTTGGAGAAATGTTGCACTGCAGAGAAAAACAGCTTTGGAAGAGATGGCTTGTTTAAGCATTCTTCAGACCAGGACAATCACCTACTGTATTTTTCGGAGTATAAGATGCACCTTTCCTCCCCCCCGAAAAGGGGGTGAAAATTTGGGTGTGTCTTATACACCGAATGTAGCCCCGCCCATCCACTGGCCCCCACCCACTGGCCCCCACCCTTGGCCGCTGCCTCTCAGCAATTTACTTCCTTGCAGCAAGCAGCAAGAAGAAACAGCCCATTTCAGCCCAACAGCCTAATTAGCACAAGTTGATTGGATCGGCCTCCTGATGCTCAGCTGTTTCAGGCTGCAGGGATTGCCATTGCCTATTGCTTTGCGGGCCTATTGCCTATTGCTGCGTGGGCCTCTGCTGCTTGCTGCAAGGAGGTAAATTGCTGGGGGCAGATTTGTTTTCTTGTGCTAACCAAGCTATGCTGAAAATGAAGATTAAAGTAAAGCAGGCTATTTGCTGTTTGCTGCAACGAGGCAAAATTGCTGGGAGGCAGAGACAGATTTCTTTTTCTTGTTTTCCTCACCAAAAAAGGTAGGTGCGTCTTATAGTCCAGAGCGTCTTATACTCCGAAAAATACCGTAACTAGCTGATTGCAATGATAAACAGTGTGTGTGTGAGAGACAGTGAGAGTGAGAGAGAAAGAGAAAGAGAGGAAGTGAAAAAGACAGAGAGAGGGGAAGAGAGAAGGAGAGAGACTGAAGGAGGGAGAGAAAGAAAGAGAAGAGAAAGGGAGGGAGGGAGGGAGGAAGACTGGGAAGATCATAAATGCCATGGTCACACATTTTCAGGCAGTGTTTGATTTAAAAAAAATGGCTCTGTTGGGAAAAAAATTCCTGAGTTCCTCCAGCATTCTTCTCTTTTCAAAAAAGATCTAAAGCACAATAACATGGCATTCTCAAGATTAAAAGGTAGAGAGAATCCTTTCTCTGGAGACCAGCTGAGAATGACTTTTTCCTTTGTCTGTTAACACTGATAGCCACCAAGATGTATCAAAGTTAAAATGCTTTGCAAGACAGCTATAGGACAGATATATTTAAATTTCAGCAGTTGTTTTTAACTACAGGTATCAAATCATTTATACTAATAATAATATTATTGTCAAGATTTGGTCACTCGGGTGTCATGGATAATGTACTATATGGTAACATTTCAAAATTAAGAAGCCACCATTATTTTATTTTTTAAGATTCATGGTATACTATAACATTCTACTTCTACTGCCTTAAAAATTAAACACCTGGAGCACATTATTACACATACATTTTCACTGCAGCTTCTTACATAGAAATGATATATTTTTAACAATGCCTGAGAACCTTTCATTTCTTAAGAGGCCCCAAATGACTCATTTGCCCAAGGCCTTCAAAATCCTCAGTCATCCGTTTTCAACATTATAAAGAGGTTTAATGTTGGGTATCTCCTTAGAGACGTGCACCACAATCCTGTCTATGGTGAACTATGAACTCTGAGGCTGGAAACTTTGAGACTGAAGTACTGGAAGTATGAATTTAGCAGCCTGGAAACAAAGGCAGGGTGTTTTTTTTTCATTGATGATGTTGCTGGTTTTTTCCCCTCAGTCTCCCAGAAACACCACCTTGTAGAGCATGGATGTCAAACTCATTATGGCGGCGTCACGTGATTTATCACAACTTTTCCCCCTTTCCTAAACCGGGCATGGGCGTGGCCAGAATGTGACGCATCTGGCCTGTGGGCCACAAGTTTGACAACCCGTTGTAGAGAATATAACCATGGACTGATTAGCTTCTTCCATTATCATCATTTCTTGTCCATTTTGAGAGCACACTGTTGTAGTTATTGGATTGCCTCCTCAAAGATCATTAGATTACAGGCTGAGGAACTTTCTTCTCCTCCATTTATAATAAAATGTCATGGTAGATATATAACACACAATTTCCCTGAGTGAACAATCACATTGAGAATGCTGCGAATTACAGCTCCATTTTAACAAATGTAGAACGATCCACTGCATGTTTACTCCGGAGTCCCACTGTGTTTGATGAGAGATACTTTCCACTAATATCTTTACAATCACAGCCAAACAGTGAGATCTGATTCATGTCTAGTTAAATTAAATTAAGTTCATCAGGTCTGTCTTCAAAGAAAAGGGAATGTAACTGACTACTCCAGCTCCACCCAGGTCCTTCTTGTGTAGAGAAGATTTAGAGAAGAATTAGAATAGAATAGAATAGAATTTTTATTGGCCAAGTGTGATTGGACACACAAGGAATTTGTCTTGGTGCATATGCTCTCAGTGTACATAAAAGAAAAGATATGTTCATCAAGGTACAACATTTACAACACAATTGATGGTCAATATATCAATATAAATCATAAGGATTGCCAACAAAGTTACAGTCATACAGTCATAAGTGGAAAGAGATTGGTGATGGGAACTATGAGAAGATTAATAGTAGTGCAGATTTAGTAAATAGTTTGACAGTGTTGAGGGAATTATTTGTTTAGCAGAGTGATGGCCTTCGGGAAAAAACTGTTCTTGTGTCTAGTTGTTGTGGTGTGCAGTGCTCTATAGCGTCGGTTTGAGGGTAGGAGTTGAAACAGTTTATGTCCTGGATGTGAGGGATCTGTAAATATTTTCACGGCCCTCTTCTTGATTCGAGCAGTATACAGGTCCTCAATGGAAGGCAGGTTGGTAGCAATTATTTTTTCTGCAGTTCTAATTATCCTTTGAAGTCTGTGTCTTTCTTGTTGGGTTGCAGAACCGAACCAGACAGTTATAGAGGTGGAAATGACAAACTCAATAATTCCTCTGTAGAATTACTCTGTAGAAATTACTCTGTAGAAATTAGATTTTTCTAATAGAAAACTAGAAAATAAGATGGTGTGATCTTTAAGGGGATGCTATCATGGTATAAGAAGTACGTGATTCATGGAATCCTATATTTCCTGGCTTAAAAATGGCATTAACTACAAGGTGGAACATTGAATAAGGAAAAAAAATAGATTTCATGTCTCCATTAGTTGATTTGTTTTTAACAAAACTAGCAGTTGAACTTTGACAGATGGATGACAGATTCAGGACTAGAGCTTGCAAACACTTCAAAAAGGGAGTTCTTTGATTTCAATGAAACTTGAATTGAATTTTCCCATTGAAGTAGCTTCACGAACCGAAGTGGGAACTGGCTTTAAAGAAGCAACGTACGTGAGGTGTTTTTGGAGCAAACTGCAGCCTTTCAAAATATTTTGAAGATTCAGAAACAGACTTTTCCGTAATTTCCAAAGTTGTTTCAGACAATAAGCAATGATATACATATAAAGGGTAATGTTGCTTAAATACTACTTATTATGGAATGGGAAAGTGTTTGACTGAGGCACACACCCTCTAAGGCCGTGACGGCGAACCTATGGCATGCGTGCCACAGGTGGCATACATAGGCCTCTCTGCCGGCATGCGAGCCCTTGCCCCAGGTGAGCTCTGCGGGCACGCCTCCCGCCGGCTACCTGATTTTCAGGTCTCTGCAGCACCGTTGTTTAATCAAAATGCAATTAAAACACTATACAAGCCATTGAGAATAAAACTATATATATCCAACTGGAACGGGAAGTGCCTCACAGGAGCAGATAGAGGTAAATCCTAGAGAGGCAGAAAATGCATCACTGAACAATGGAGATGAATGCTAGAGAGGAATAAGGTGCATACAAGGCCGACATAGCATCTGTAACAGCGTAGGCATGCGGGGGGGGCAGGGGGGATCACAGGGGGGTGTATGCCCCCCCATGCCCCAATTTTGGTCCCAGAAGGCTTGCTAGGCCCAAAGTGGGGTGCGGGGGGGTCGCATGCACATGCATGGGGTGTGTGTTTTGCATGCATTGTAGTATGGATGTGGACATGTGTGCACACATGCTGTTGGGCGTGTGCATGCACTTTCGCCATGAAAGGACAAAAAGGTTAGCCATCACTGCTCTAGGGGTTGCTGCTATTTGGATCTGGAGTAGGAAAAGTGCCCATATATCTCTGTCCTGTTGATCCCTCTTTTGAGATTTTGGAGTAGCCTCCAACAAGCCCAGCATATATGTCTGCACTGAATCCCGAGGAACCTTTCCAAGAAAAGAAAAAGACATCTAACTAAATCTAGTCAATGAACACAATTCAGTAGAACTTTTCATAACTTGTATCCCTTGTTAATGAACTTTGCTTTAATCACATCCTGCCCATGATGCAGGCATTGCCTTTTAAGCTTCATGGATCTCCCTTCTCTCTTTTTCGCCATTCCATCCAACCATGACCTCTTTTGTCTGCCCCCACTTCCTGTCTATCAATTCATTCTTCTTTTGCGCATTTGGTCTGCAATTTATCCGTTTGTTCTGTCTCTCCAACCGGATCATTTCAGCATACATCTTTCAAGCTGGTCACTTCTTCTTCTTCTTCTTCTTCTTCTTCTTCTTCTTCTTCTTCTTCTTCTTCTTCTTCTTCTTCTTCTTCTTCTTCTTCTTCTTCTTCTTCTTCTCCTTCTCCTTCTCCTTCTCCTTCTCCTTCTCCTTCTCCTTCTCCTTCTCCTTCTTCTTCTTCTTCTTCTTTGTATTCAGTCTACATTCCTTCAGCACCTATTCATTCTTGATTCTATTTCTTGTTTTACTATAAATAAATAATCCATACTTACTGCAACACCTTTTATGTTTCTCCTGATATTTCCAACTTTCCTATAACTGAGTGGGCAGACACAAATATATATACCGATATAAACATACACATACATATATACATACACAAACATATGTATGTAAGCATGCATGTTTACTTTTTCTGGCATCCATCCACCCCTTGACCATATACCAGTGATGGCGAACCTTTTTTGGCACGGAGTGCCCAAACAGGAACATGCGGACATGTGTGTGCACAAGCACGCATGAGCGCCAGAGCACCGGAGACACAAAGACCAGGCATTTATATATGTTAAAATGCATCTGTTTTTCTATATTTAATATGCATTCTACCAAGATAATCAAATACTGTCTTGTCTAATCTTTTGCCCTTTATGTACAGCTTGAAAACATTCAATCAATTCTCTCTATCAAGCATAACTACTTAGTTCTTTGATATATTCAGTTTCAGTTTTATACTTTTCATGGTATCATATAATTTAGTGTAATAATTTTTTGTAAATCATTCAGGTTCTCAATACCATGACATCATGGGCATACAATACTGCACATACATTTTCAAGAACTAACATTCTTTTATTCTTACCACATTCATTTTTAACATATTAATCCACAGATTACTAACAAACTAAGAAGATAATACACATCCTTGTCTTAATCCTTGCTGAGTGTTGAACTTTTTGCTACACACTCTGTTTATTCTCACACAAGCTTTACTTCCGTCATATACTGTCTTCATTATTGTTTGTGTGTATATGTAATTTATATTAAATGGGTTTTTCGATAGATTTAAAACAGCACAAATGTTAAGTTAAAGATAACAGAAATGGGGAAAAAAAATAATAGAAAAGTAAAAAAATAAATATAGAAAAGAAAGGGGGAAAAAGAATAATTAAAAAATGGCTTCTGGTCTTCTTTACAGCAGCTATAAATACATTAATATTTTGCCTTCTCTGAAGTTACACCAAAGTTTCCTTCTTTTCATAATCTTCCCTTTCTAATCATCAATTAGAATCATTATTCTTTTTTTCCAGCACGCATGAGCTGGAATGAAAAGCCCAACAAGATGTTTCCAGTCATGAATAAATATGATCTTTCGCTTAGTAAACAATGTAATTTTGTGTATCTGCTAGATCTGTCATCTTTATCAATCACTGCACTATTTTGGGTATTTCAGAATCTTTCCATTTTTGCACATATAATTCTCTCAAAGCAGCAATCGTATATAAAAACTATGTGCCGTGGCTTTTTTGTAGTTGTCTGTTCATTAATACCAACACAAAATGTTCTTTAAAATTCTTTATAATAGTATGTGTTACTTGAACTGAAAATTTCGTGGGTTTTTATAAGTCTACCGAGTATGATAAAATGATCCTTCATTATATACTGTGTGCAGCAATCATTTTTGCACCAATCATTTAATAATTCAAGCCTATTCACTTTCATATACTTTTTCTAAATCACACTCACTTTTTCACACACTCACACGTTTTCCAATTATCTGCTGAATAGAGAAAAAAAAATGTAGTCCATGTATCTCCTACCTGGCAAAAAGCTATTCTACACATCCTAGGTGTGCTTATGGACAGCTTTTGTAGCCTTGTGATCAGAATTCTGCCAGATATCTTTCAGTTAACATTTTGATCACTCTGAAGCTTCTGCATTCAGTGTTTTTATATTTGCATTTTTGTAAAGCATCAGTAACACCATTCCTTCCATCTTCTCTTACATAGGCAATTTTCACACATACGATAAACAACTCACATAGCTATTCCATAAGCAAACAATGCACATATTTGAACATTTCTTCAAGTATACCTTCTATACCTTTAGCCTCATCGTTCTTCAATATCTTCATAGTATTATTGACTTCATTGTTTTTTCACATACATACATTTATATGTTATTTTATATTTACTCCATTGGGAATATCTTGTTTAGCCAACTTCCAAACCAATTTTTATTTCTGTCAAAACCACTTTGCAATTCCTTTGCCTCTTTTAACCATTTCTCCATTATTGGTAATTATATATTTTTTCTTTATATTTGTGCATGTCCCTTTGTATTTTGCAGCAGTCCCAATATACATCTTTTCATAACTTTCTCATTCCAACAAGCATCACTTTTCATTAGTATAACTTCATACAGTTTTTTTAAACAAACTTTTCTTTCATTCTGTTGGGTGTTTAATGTATCTTCTTGTAGAACAGGTAAAAGAAACAATGATAACTTGGGCAAAAATTTTTGGCTATTCAATTGAGTTAGATAAACAGCAGCAGCTATGGGAAAGGAATTATAAATTAACAATGTCCACAGCATATAAGGAGAATCAATATAAAATGTTTTACAAATGGCACATGTCACCTGAAAAACTGGCAAAAATGTTTAAAGATAAATCAACTAATTGTTGGAAATGCCATCAGACACCAGGATTGTATTCTCATATGTGGTGGACATGTCCAGAAGTGAGAAATTATTGGATTAAAATTAAAACATGGTTAGAAGAAATGATACAGCAACATATAGATTTAAAACCTGAACTGTTCCTATTGGGTATCTTAACAGAGAAATTTACTAAAGAAAATATATATTTGATTAAACATGTAATAACTGCAGCGAGGATAGTATTTGCACAAAGATGGAAAGCAGAGAAAATCCCTACAGAGGGAGAAGTAATTAAGAAAATATTGGATTGTGCAGAAATGAATAGATTGACTTTGACAATTAAAGAAATACTTTAAGATATGGGGCAATTTTACCATTGGTTAGAGAAGAGATATATATAGGGCAATGTTGTAACGAAATAAGTGAAGAAGTAAGGGGAGAAAGTAGATAAATGTATTAATAGTAAAACAAGAAATGTGGGGAAAATGTTACAATAAATGAAATGATAATATTAAGAAATGATAAATATTGGAGGAGTAAGAAGAAGACACAAAAGATGTACTCAGATGATACACTGAATGATTGATTATGTATTGTATGTTTGTTTGTCTATAAAATAAAAAAACTTTTTTTTAAAAAATGTATCTTCTTGTATGTCTTCATAAAAAAAAATCTTTACTGAAGGATATCTTCTTCTAGTGTGTTATTTTTGCTCCAGTTACTTTAACCTCTCCTCCTCCCCCTCCATTTTTTTCCCAAGCTAGTTTTGATTTTATCCTTAATGATTTGCCTTTCATTTGGAGCTTCTCACTACCCTTGTAGCCTTCACTTAACCATCTCAATCTGTCATTAGAAACAAGGCTATCCATCATCCCTTTAGATTCATATCTTTTTTTTCTTTAAAAAAAAACCTTATATACAACTTCGTAGTGCTTTAGCGCACTAAGTGGTTTACAATGTCAGCAACAACAGTCTAGGTCCTCATTTTACTGACCTTGGAGGGATGGATGCAGTGGTGAAATCCATTTTTTTTATTGAAAAAGTTTTACAAGAAAGTTTTTCCCCATTATATCCCAGACCCCTCCCCCCACCCACCATCACCCCCTCCCACCCCCGGATTTCCCAGAGCAGAATACAAGGTATAAGATCTAACAATCATAAGCTAGAATACCCTAATTATCCATAAATTCCCATCCCTCCCCTAAAACCTCAACTCCCCTTCTCCATAAAAAGAAACAAAAAAGAAGGAAATGTTCATTCCTAAAATATTTGATGTTTCTTCATCCAATAATTGTTCTGAATATAGTCAGTCCATCTTCCTCATTCCGGTATATTTTCTTGTGGGTTTTCAGTCTGGTACATTGAAGTTTCCAACAAGTTCAATATTTTTAACTTCCAGTCTTTGATAACAAACATATAATCCATCTTCCAATATTACACTGACATTATCTCAATTTTTGCCCCCCCCCCCCATATAGAATAGAATAGAATAGAATAGAATTTTTTATTGGCCAAGTGTGATTGGACACACAAGGAATTTGTCTTGGTGCATATGCTCTCAGTGTACATAAAAGAAAAGATACGTTCATCAAGGTACAACATTTACAACACAATTGATGATCAATATATCAATATAAATCATAAGGATTGCCAGCAACAAGTTATAGTCATACAGTCATAAGTGGAAAGAGATTGGTGATGGGAACTATGAAACGATTAATAGTAGTGCAGATTCAGTAAATAGTCTGACAGTGTTGAGGGAATTATTTGTTTAGCAGAGTGATGGCCTTCGGGAAAAAACTGTTCTTGTGTCTAGTTGTTCTGGTGTGCAGTGCTCTATAGCGTCGTTTTGAGGGTAGGAGTTGAAACAGTTTATGTCCAGGATGCGAGGGATCTGCAAATATTTTCACGGCCCTCTTCTTTCCATATTTCCATCACATTAAACTACCAAATATTTTATAACCATTTTAACATTTTAACCTTAAGCAACCCCCTTTCTATTTTAATTTTTTAATTTTTAATTTAATTTCCCCCCCAGCACTTTAAACCCAACATCAATTTTTATCCAAAGTAACTAAATCCACCATTAATAAAATAATGTCAATAAAATATATCTCCCACATTTTACTTACAAATTAAAACAAATACAACCCAACTTAATTTCCAAATAACATCTATTAAGACATTTTATATATAAAAAAGAATTTAAATTATCCTTTCTTACTTTCAATTTTTATCCAAAATAGATAAATCCACCACTTATAATAATAATGGAATAAATATAATACACCCACATTTAACTTACAAACTCAAACACATGCACATTATCTTTTTTATTTCTTTTATGTTCAGAAATTTTCACTTACAGTTTACCCTTTCCCATAAAAGGAAACACTTTTCATCTGACAATGTTGATTCTTTACTCCTTGCTCTTTTTTAGATATTACCATCCTTTGCTCCTCCCCTGCTATTTTCTGTATTTCTTCTCCCAAAGTTACAGCCCCAGTTTCAGATTGTGTTTGCTTTACTTCCTTCTCCCTTTTTTTAGCCACTTCCACTTCTCCTCCCACCTTAGCTTTTAAAACTTTCAGCCTTCAATACCTTAGTATAAAAATCTCTTGCTTTGGTAACTGCACTAAGACAATACTTCCCTCCCATATAATTTACTGTTAATCCGGCTGGCACATTCCATCTATACCATACCTGGCGGTTTCTAAGCTTATTTACCAAAAAGGCATATTCTTTTCTATCCCTCAATATTTTGAAAGGAATTTCTTTCAACACCAAAACCTTTTGACCCAATATTTGAATTTTACTTTTATAGAAGGCTTGTGAAATTTCACTCCTAATCTTCCTAGATGTAAAATAAATCCTTCCTAGATGTAAAATAAATCCCTTGGCAGTTGTCTCTGCCTTGCCACCCATGAATTAACACGGTAAATTTTCTCAATTTGGTTTTCAAGATCCACTGATGTCAGTCCAATCACCTGTGAAAAGGCTTCTGCAAATATCTTTTGTAAATTCTCTCGCTTATTTTCTTTTAAACCTCTCACCCTCAATGCAAATTCCATTGTTTTATATTGTAATAAAATCCGTTCTTCATCTGCTCTCTCGGCCTTGTTCCGAAGCTCTTCTATTTGACTTTTTAAATTCAAGTTAATTTGATCAATCTCATGCACTTTTCCATCCAGCTTTTTTATAAATTCAAACATAGTCATAAAGGCTGACCTCATATCTTCTTGTAAGTCTTCATTCTCAGCTATAGCAGAATTTTTAATTTCCAATAATTTCTTCTCAATTTCCTTAATTTTTTTGTCTCGAGCAGAAATTTGAGCCTTCAAAAATTCTTTCAGCTCCTCTTGTAATTTTTGTATTTGAGCTAGCAAGTCAGCTCCCTTAGAATCAGCAGGCTGTATTCGTTTAGAAGCCATCTTACTTTCACTTTGTAGATTGCAAAAAAGTCAAATCTTTTCAAACAACTTATTTGAAATGGGTAAATCAGTTCTATAAACCTTCAGTTTTTCTCTTTAAGATTTCTTCACTTAAATATAAAATCCATCAAATTTAAGCAGAGTTAACAAGGCACTAATGATGTTAACAAGGACTTCCTTAAGTTTTGTTTTCACGCCTCATTAAACAAATCCGCCATTTTCCTTCTTCTCAAATACCTTCCGAGGATCGAGATGAGATCTAAAACATGCATCCACCCTGCCTCTTGCCTCCGCTCCGTCTGCTTAAAGTAATTAGAATATCTTCATCTTGATAGCAGAGATGGTCGTGGGCACTTTTTTCTGCATAGTTGCAGAAGCTTCCCAGATCTGGAGCATTTGCCAGGTTTAAATAGGGAGCTCTCACCCTTCGAGCTCCAGGAGTTATTCCTGGAGCTCTTGGAGAGATCTACCCCCACCCAGCTGCTCACCTTTCCCCCTTCTCCCGAGGGAAAGGTTTTCAAGCCGCCAGACAGCTGATTTGTGCTGTCTGTCTGAGCGGCTTTAACAGAATTACCGGGGCGGCGGTCCAAAAGGACCGTCTCCAACATGCACGGAGCCACCAGAAGGAAATCCAGTTTTTTTACTACTGGTTCTGTGGGTGTGGCTTGGTGGGTGTGGTGTGGCTTGGTGGGTGTGGCAGGGGAAGAATACTGTAAAATCCCCATTCCCTCCCCACTCCTGGGGGGAGGATATTGCAAAATCTCCATTCCCACCCCATTCCTGGGGGAAGGATATTGCAAAATCTCCATTCCCACCCCACTCTGGGGCCAGCCTGAGGTGGTATTTGCCAGTTTTCCAAAATTTCTGCTGCCGGTTCTCCAGAACCTGTCAGAACCTCCTAGATTTCACCCCTGGCTGGATGGCTGAGTCAACCTTGAGCTGGTCAAGATTGAATTCCTGATTGTGGGCAGAATTAGCCTGTGAGTATAAATGGCCATGGCCATAAAGCATATGTTAAAACAGAGTTTCTAAGTACCAGCTCACTAAAACTAAAGTAATCTTAATTTCACTGTTTGATGCACAGTTCTGCCCTTAAAAAAGAAATAAGGTCCCTAGAAGAGGGATAGATTGGTAAGAACCATTTTCTAAGCAAGATGCAAATTTGCTGCCTGAAAGATTTGTTGAAACTGAACTTTTGGGAGTAATTCCCGAAGGCCATCACTCTGCTAAACAAATAATTCCATTAACACTGTCAAACTATTTACTGAATCTGCACTACTATTAATCTTCTCATAGTTCCCATCACCAATCTCTTTCCATTTATGACTGTATGACTATAACTTGTTGCTGGCAATCCTTATGATTTATATTGATATATTGACCATCAATTGTGTTGTAAATGTTGTACCTTGATGAACGTATCTTTTCTTTTATGTACACTGAGAGCATATGCACCAAGACAAATTTCTTGTGTGTCCAATCACACTTGGCCAATAAAAATTCTATTCTATTCTATTCTATTCTATTCTATTCTATTCTATTCTATTCTATTCTATTCTATTCTAATTCTGTAGTCCATCCTGTTCTAGACAAATCCAGCTCTTTCTGGAAGAAACCCATAGCAAATTTTTCTTTTCTTTTTGTGGCAACATTACACTTAGAGATTAGGAACAAAACATTTTCTTAGTAAAGCATTTAAGCTTTTGATTTTCTAACTGGAAGAGCCAAAGTCCCAAATTTAATTTTAGGGAATTTTTGTTTCATCCCTTTTGTGATTCCTAACATTTTTTTTACAGATTCATTCTATCACACAGAGAAGGCATTCACTAGGCAGTTTAATCCCTTTTCCCCTTCATCTCCCCAGCTGAAATAGTGTTATATATTTAGCAATCCATGAGTTTGTTTGTTTTTTTACAATTGGCCTATCTGCAACTTGCTTCAATTGCCTCTCCCTCTTCCCCTCTCCCCAACAGATAGATATTAGGAGGGTTCTTCCTGTATTTTAATGGAACAAATTGTTTTCATTATCTGCTAAATAAGCTGATGTGTCTCTTTGTTATTATGTTCTTCTCCAGCCTTTACCAAGAGGTGATGATAGAATTTAGGGAAGTTTTAAACTTAAGCAATGTTGCCTTAGTGTTGTGGTCTGTTGGCCACCGGCCCCTCCAGCAGCCAAATCAGATGAGGAGGTGGCATGGGAGTTAGGGCCAGCATCAA
Organism: Ahaetulla prasina; assembly: GCF_028640845.1. NCBI lineage: Eukaryota > Metazoa > Chordata > Lepidosauria > Squamata > Colubridae > Ahaetulla > Ahaetulla prasina. The sequence goes on from NC_080539.1 coordinate 155,661,890, forward strand.
GGCAACCTGAGAGAAGAGGGAATGGAGGTGTCAGAGAGAGAGAGAGAGACAGAGGCAGAGCCTGGGTCATCCATCAGCCCTCAGATGGAGAGTCAACAGCCCCCAAGTCTGGAGGTGACTAATGAGGAAGAGGAGGAACAGCTGGGGTCCAGTGCTTGACACGTGGATGCGCAGAAGGCAGAGGAGAGGAGAGCAGTGGAAACCTATGGGCCGATCCTTGGGACAGAAGAGCCACTGCTGCTAGTGAAGCCCCACCCTAGCTCTGGGGATAAAAGGCAAGGGGCGGAGATGAATAGATGTGGCAGACAACTATTCATCTCCCTGCTGGACAGTCTTGTCAGCCTGCTGTGTGTGTGAGAGAGAGACTTTTTGCCGGGGCTGCTGGTGCTCCTAATAAAGGAATCATTGATTTAATTACAGAAGGTTTGTCATGCTTGGGAACCGGGTCAGAACACCTAGATTATAAGTGATTGGTTGAAGGTGGGGTTCTGTTACTGACTAAATCTTAGTCATGAGTTTGGTATCTGTTTCCTTAGATAGAGAAGACAGTACACTAATCTGGAAAAAATGAACATGCAGCTCATCAAAAAGTCCATAAAAGGTTTCCAGTCTTTTATAAAAGCCCTAGTAGGAAGTAGATGCTGATCCAACTCATACCATAGGCTCTACAATGAGAGGGAGAGAGGGAGAGGGGGAGAGGGGGAGAGAAAGTTAGGGAGAGGGAGGGAGGGAGGGAGAGAGAGAGAGAATATTATAAACTGGGCCTCTAAAATAAATGCATGAAATGCTTGGGGTTTAAAAAGGGGGAAATATCATTTTCACTTTCTGATCATCTTTGAACGTACAAATGATGGAAATCAGGTAAAAGAATTTTAAAACTCAGTGAAATCATGTTTGTTGAGCTGGAAGGCTGTGACAAAGTGCAATGACATTTACCAAATCCTTTGATTGTCAGGGACAATGCAGTGGCCTGCTTGATCCAAGGAGCAGTAATCCATTTCTCAGTAGTCGCTGTAAAAGACACAACAAGATATGGTATAAAAATTATTCTGCTTTGTGAGTAGAATGTTAACAACTGTAAAGCTGAAGTAAAAACATATTCGGATTCCTCTACTCATAGAAACACACAGGCATATAACACAATGTAACATATACTTCAGGAAGAGTTTCAGGGCAGTAGTAATATTCCTAAAAGGCAACCATATCTTATGGTACAATTGACCTGGGTCAGGTGTCGTGAATTTGCCTTGATGGGCCACTCTGGGCTGTCGCAGCCATGAGATATACTGTAGTGCATTTCATCGGGGTGATGAAGAGACATAATTTGCCTCAGAAAAGTTCTACTCGCTGCCTCTCAACATCCTTCACCATTTGTAGAAACGGGAAGACGTTCACCTGTACGTGCAATACCTGCCTGCACAGAGACCTTTTCTGAATTTTGCAAGTGTTCCCAAAGGTACTGGAGGAATTTGCATGTAGAAAAACAGGCTGCAGAAGAGATCAATGAAGTGGTCAAAGCAAGCAAAGCTTGCTCTAGGCAGCTTTAAGGTCATGTTCTGCTCCAAGCCAAGTCAAAGCTAACATCTCCTTGATGATCTACACCTTACAATGAAATACACTTAAAATAATGTCCAACCTATCTCAGTGGCAATGGTGGCGCTTCAATAAGCAGGAACTGTGAGCAAGAGAAGGCAGTTGTTATTAGCTTTACTGCAGGAAGCAATTCCATAACAATCAGGAAAAATCCTGATGGATATTATGAATGCTTTTCCAAAATATTTTCATTTCCACCCTCAATTTTCCTCTTCTTGAAATACTTGAAATCCACTCCTTCTCAGTGGAAAATGTGTTTCAATGTCCATGATGTTTCTACAGTTTCGCCCACCTCAACATCCACAGATTCCATTTTAAGATTACAATAGCGTGTTGAGAAAAACATGTGGCTGGATTGTCTAGTTGAGAAAAATAAATGCCTTGTTTGGTTTAAGAAACGTATAATATATAAAACGTTTGATATAATATAAAACGTAGACTATTCTTTCTACGCCAACTCAGAAAGCTCACACTGCCCAAGGAGCTGCTGATCCAGTTCTACAGAGGAATTATTGAGTCTATCATTTGCACCTCTATAACTGTCTGGTTCGGTTCTGCAACCCAACAAGACAGACACAGACTTCAGAGGATAATTAGAACTGCAGAAAAAAACAATTGCTACCAACCTGCCTTCCATAGAGGACCTGTATACTGCATGAACCAAGAAGAGGGCCGTGAAAATATTTACAGATCCCCCACATCTTGGACGTAAACTGTTTCAACACCTACCCTCAAAACGACGCTATAGAGCACTGCACACCAGAACAACTAGACCAGTGGTGGGTTTCCAATTTTTTTACTACCGGTTCTGTGGGCGTGGCTTGGTAGGCATTGCAGGGGAAGGAATCTCCATTCCCACCTCAATCCAGGGGAAGGTTACTGCAAAATCCCCATTTCCTCCCAATCAGCTGGGACTCAGGAGGCAGAGAATAGATGGGGGCGAGGCCAGTCAGAATTTTTACTACCGGTTCTCTGAACTACTCAAAATTTCCGCTACCGGTTCTCCAGAACTGGTCAGAACCTGCTGAAACCCACCTCTGAACTAGACATAAGAACAGTTTTTTCCCGAACACCATCACTCTGCTAAACAAATAATTCCCTCAACACTGACAAACTACTTACTAAGTCTGCATTACTATTAATCTTCTCATCAGATGACACAACAGTGATTGGTCTCATTCGAGACAATGACGAATCCGCATATAGACGAGAGGTCGAACGACTAGCCTTGTGGTGCAACCAAAACAATCTGGAACTGAACACACTCATAACCGTAGAAATGGTAGACTTTAGGAGAAACCCTTCCATACTTCCACCTCTCACAATACTTGACAACACAGTATCAACAGTAGAAACCTTCAAATTTCTGGGTTCTATCATATCGCAAGATCTCAAATGGACAGCTAACATCAAAAACATCATTAAAAAAGGACAACAAAGAATGTTCTTTCTGCGCCAACTCAGTAAGCTCAAACTGCCCAAGGAGCTGCTGATCCAATTCTACAGAGGAATTATTGAGTCTGTCATTTGCACCTCTATAACTGTCTGGTTCGGTTCTGCAACCCAACGAGAAAAACACAGACTTCAGAGGATAATTAGAACTGCAGAAAAAATAATTGCTACCAACCTGCCTTCCATTGAGGACCTGTATACTGCACGAATCAAGAAGAGGGCCGTGAAAATATTTGCAGATCCCTCGCATCCTGGACATAAACTGTTTCAACTCCTACCCTCAAAACGACGCTATAGAGCACTGCACACCAGAACAACTAGACACAAGAACAGTTTTTCCCCGAAGGCCATCACTCTGCTAAACAAATAATTCCCTCAACACTGTCAGACTATTTACTGAATCTGCACTACTATTAATCGTTTCATAGTTCCCATCACCAATCTCTTTCCACTTATGACTGTATGACTATAACTTGTTGCAGGCAATCCTTATGATTTATATTGATATATTGATCATCAATTGTGTTGTAAATGTTGTACCTTGATGAACGTATCTTTTCTTTTATGTACACTGAGAGCATATGCACCAAGACAAATTCCTTGTGTGTCCAATCACACTTGGCCAATAAAAATTCTATTCCTATCACCCATCTCCTCCCACTTATGACTGTATGACTGTATGATACCTTGTTGCTGGTATCCTTAAGATTTATATTGACTGTTTCCCTGTGACTTTATTAACTGTTGTACCTTATGATTCTTGATGAAGGTATCTTTTCTTTTATGTACACTGAGAGCGTATGCACCAAGGCAAATTCCTTGTGTGTCCAATCACACTTGGCCAATAAAGAATTCTATTCTAAATGGCGGAATTGTGGGACAGCGGAATGAAAGGCTTTGCTGCCAGTATTTCTATTAGTGATGTATATAACGTGCTGCTTCGGTGATAGTCAGAACTGGCAACAGCAACCTTGTATTGAAATATGACCCTCATCTAGACACAAGACTCTCTGGCATACCGAATTTGCTGCTTGATGTGATTAACAAGATCTGCTTTAAAAGCCAGGACATTAATTGCACATCTGCCTGGATGTATGAGACAGAGGATATGTGGTGATCTGCATGAATAAATCTGAAATGTTGTGTTTAGACAAAATGAGATAAGGCTTCTCATGCCTTTCTGGCACAGACAGTCCTGCAAGCATCTCCAATAGGCCAAGTTGGCTTTGGCAACAGCTGGTGGATTCGTGATAATGACGTCAATCCATTCTACAATGAGCCACAATTCAACTTTCTCTCCACTGACAGTCCACTCACCCTGATCAAAATGATCAAATGCATATCATCTTATTTTACTTTTATATCATCACAAGTAATTTCCTTTCCTAGAATTATAAAGTTCTCCCTATGAAATGAGAACGGATGAGACTGGAACATTCAGGAAACCTGATTTGGTTATTATAAATGCATCACTGCAGAGCTAATGTAAGGCTCAATCCACTCTTATCATTACATATCTACCATTAGTTTCACATGGATGCCCTAGGAATACAGTTACTTACCATGCCACAAAACCATCCCTAACCAGTAGGGATAGAAAGGAAAATGCAATTGCTATCTCAAACCATGAGTTAACTTTTCTTTCCTTACTACCTGCATAGCAAAAGAGTTGAAGAGGATAGTACTTAACCATAACAAATAAAGCATCATGCAGGAATGCATCAGAGTTCAAAAGGATTCAATCAATGGCAGCTTCTAGCTCTATTGCAAACTTGTCTGTGGTTGGAATCTATCAGAGGTGATTCTAAACTTTTCCTGGAATGAGTTCTGCAAAGTGGCTAAATTAAGATGACTAGTTTGAATGTTACAATGTCTTCACTGTGAATGAGGAATGTGGCATTATGCAATATTCACCCTCTCCCCCCCCCCAAAAAAAAATATTCAGGCTGACAGAAACTTTATAATCCCTCCTTCTCTCTAAATACTTCCCCAGCAGCAGTATTGTTAAAAACCCTCACAAGGATCTATTTAAATGGACTACATATCAATTCTAAGTGATTTTATTTTAAGTTATACTATTTTATTTATGTTAATACTTTCAAGCCTAGGATCATACAGCAGGAAGGCAGGCAGATAGGCAGGCAGGCAGGCAATGTTTTACAATAACCAAGCTTTCTTTCTTGTGCAAATGCAGTTGCCAAATCTTTAATTCACAATGTGTTTTGTGAATATTACCTTAACACTGAACGTCTGGTAGTTCCAAGGTAAATGGTAGATTGATTCGATTTCCCCCAAGGATGCTACATGTTGGAGTTAGACAATATATGTACACACAGGATTCAAGAATTTCACCCATACACACATCAGACTTGTACGTCCCCCAAGAAGTATCTGAAAGTTTAGCCAAGGGAAGGAACTAGCTGCAAAACTATTTCATTATTTTGTTTTAACTGCCAACTGCTGGCTTGAATGAAATGCAAAATTATAGTAACTGTTTACATTTAAAGTGACTGTTTCTGGATTATTAAATGTAAACTAGATAACGTTTGTGAACATGGAGCAAACCAGAGGGAGAATTCACCCAATCTGTAACATGTGGAACGAGAGGGCAGCCAAGCATTTATTTTGAACTTCAAAAACTTGAATCTGCCAGGTTGTCAGGCCTAGAAACCATATTAGACTTTAGGGTTCCAGACGCTGCCACATTTTTCCCCTGAGGGGAGGAAGGGGGGCTGAGGGGTATGGTAACATTCTTCAAGTGGTCAAGGTCGGATGGTGTTCACATCTGCAGGAAGAGTGGCAAGAAGATATTCAAATGAACTGGGAGAACGTGGGACCATATGACCATCAAAGGGGTCAGGGGGGTGGGACTCTTGGGGTTTGTATAACTGGAGAAAAGAATCCGGAAATTCAGTTTTGGAATTTCACTCATCGTGTGCCAGTCTCCTCATGCTAGTAAAGAACTCTGCAAAACAATGGCTTCTGAGTTTTTTTTATGCAGAAGAGGTTTTTCTGGAACCTCGACATAGGTTTAGTTTCAATCATTTCCTCACTTTACTTGTCTTACCAGCTTGACTTTATTCCATTGTCAAAGTCAGATAGCAAAATTTAAAGACATGCACCATTTCTATTTTTTCCGCCCAACTTACAAATTAAATAGTCTCTTGATACACACTTTCTATTACAGCTGTATTTTTCAAGCAATTTTCTCTAACAAAGTGATACGTAATTTTTACATTTTTCTCCAGAAAATTGAATAAGTCTTTGAAAAGTACAACTATTGAAGAATAATTTCAGTTCAATTCATATATATTTTGGGAAGAATGGAACAATTGTTTCCTCCCTCCCTACTTGAAATCACTAAGAACTTAATTTTGCTCAATGTTAGCTGAATATTTTTAGCTACCTAAGTTTCTATTTCATGGTTAATTTGTCTTTAAAATTATTACCAGGAATATTGTCAACATATACCTTCTCCCCCACACACACATTTATTAGTAGTTCAATGCAAAGGTGTTAGAAATTCTGTTTATTTATCACACAGAGCAAACAAAGAGTACAGTCATCATGTGCTTTACTACTCAACTATATCTGTAACAGGAAATAGGAAATAGGAAACTCTAGAGCCGTGATGGCGAACCTATGCCACGTGTGCTACAGGTGGCACGTGTAGCCATATCAGCGGGCACGTGAGCTCAGCTCCGGTGCACATGCGTGCACCAGCCAACTGATTTTCGGGCCTTCTGGGCCCAACAGAAGTTGGGAAACAGGCTGTTTCCTGCCTCCAGAGAGCCTGGGTGATGGTGGGGAAGGCCCGTTTTTCTCTCTTACGTGGCTCCAGAGAGTCTCTAGGAGTCTGGGTGTGTGTGGAAAACTGCCTTTCCCATCCCTCCCCAGGCCAGAAACAGCCTGTTTACCAACTTCCAGTTGGAAAAGAAGTGACGTTTTTTGCTGTTCCCAGCCTCCAGAGCCCCTCTAGGAGTGTCTGGAGGCTCGGGACAGCAAAAATTGTCACTTCTTGTCCAACCGGAAGTTGGTAAATGGGCCATTTCTGGCCTCCAGAGGGCCTCGAGGGAAATGGGGAAAGCCATTTTCCACCCTCCCAGACTCATAGAGAGGCTCTGGAGACAGGTAAGAGAGAAAAACGGGCCTACCGGGCAAGAGTTGCATGCGCATGCATGAGGGTGGGGTGCATAGAATTATGGGTATGGGCACACACGCGTGTGACCCCCCCCCCTCCTGGCACACAGTGGCAAAAGGGTTAGCCATCACTGCTCTAGAGCATAGAGAGCATACCATAGATCCAAACTTGTAAATACTGCCATCTACTGGCTAAATACTACTATAGTTGTTGAATATAAATACATTCCAACAATGAATTCCAACAAAAGGTGTCTCTCAGTTTCCTGGAAAGAAATCCCCTTTAATTTTTATGACTAGAAGAATTTCTGATCTGGTGGAAGAATCTGCTAAAAGAGGAAGGTTTTAGAGATTCTACCTATAAAAACTGCAGGTGTCTGAAGATACAAGGAAGGAAATGTTGCCTCTGTTTTTCTACTATTGTACTTGCAAAGCACTTTCTTATGAGATTAGAATCCTTCCACATGTTTAATGTATTTATTTTTAAATATAGTCAAATAAAATACAAGTTGGAATTGGTTTGTAATTTCATCTTGCTGCATCTTGGCCAAGAAAGAAGTAAAGAAGGAAACAGTAACAAGATGATATCAAAGATATTCTTTGATTGTTCACATTCTGCTATTTTGAATGTGAACAATCTTTCTCTTTCTTTCTTTCTTTCTTTCTTTCTTTCTTTCTTTCTTTCTTTCTTTCTTTCTTTCTTTCTCTCTCTCTCTCTCTCTCTCTCTCTCTTCCTTCCCTCCTCCCTCCCTCCCACCCTTCCCTCCCTTTCTTTCTTTCTTTCTTTCTTTCTTTCTTTCTTTCTTTCTTTCTTTCTTTCTTTCTCTCTCTCTCTCTCTCTCTCTCTCTCTCTCTTCCTTCCCTCCTCCCTCCCCTCCCCTCCCCTCCCCTCCCACCCTTCCCCTCCCTTTCTTTTCTTTTTTTCTGGTGCTCTTTCCTGTGATGATGGCTTTTCCCTAGTATACTTCCTTCCCTTCCCCTCTGGTTTTAGGGTTGAAGTTGGACAAGCAACATGTCATTAGAGTCAGAGTCTCCTTGAAAGAGAAAACGAAGGATTCTACATCTTATGTTTGCATCTGGGCAGTTAAACTACCAGCTGTTCACTGCTGGAGGCAAGATTGAGTTTCTTTCTTTTTCCATCCCAGTGCCTACCACTTCCTCAGAAGGCCTGAGGAACAACGGGCATTAATATAAATGTGAAGTCAAGGAAGAGATTAACTGTGAAAATCTCCATGTTGGTGCCAGCAACTTCAACAACCCCCTGTGATTTAAGACACCTTTCTGACATTTTGGGTTAAGATTAAAATCACAGACATACTTTAGGAAAGTAAATAGCTGGACCTTGGCAGATCTCTCTGGTAAGGAAAGAGAAATCAGAGAAACAGGAGTGGGTTCTACTGAATAATAGCATTTCTATTCTTTACTATGGGACCTTAGCAACCCAGTCTTTTTTTCATGACAAACAGCCATGGCTTGCTAAGGCAATCGCAGAATATGTGTCCTTTACAGTTTTTTTGAGGTAAAGAATATTGGACTATTTAGTAGTTATTTATTTATTTAGCCTTTATTGTCATTGTACATCACGTATACAATGAAATTGGTTTAGCCTCTACTAGTGCAATCCATAACAACAACAACAACAAAATACAAGACAATATGAATAGTATAGGGAATAATCCTTATACAAGTATCTTTTTTGGGGTGGGAGAACCCAGCAAAGACATCTGCAAATGCTTAAGGATGTTCATATAGTCCATCTTAAGGACACATTTTTCCAATTCAATTGTTTGCCCAAAAAAATCAAGACAATTCCACACAGTTTCTTTTTTCAAGTTGCACCCTCTGGTCCTATGAGGCAGCACCTATGGATGCCAAACATGTACTATACAACAGATTTAAGCATTTGACATTTTACCTAGTGCTCTATAGTCAAAGGAACAGTTTATCATTTTATAATCATTTAGAGAAGGATGGTGCATTGGTAGCCAACAAGAAAAAAGTCAAAATCCAGGAGGGAGGGGGCAAAACGACAAGATCTGTTCCCGAGCTTTGGGGTCCAGACCCAGAGTTCAGATTACTGGATAATTTATTGCATAATGAAAGGCAGGATCATTACAGGTGGTCCTTGACTTATAAACATAATTGAACCCAGAATTTATGATTCTAAGTCATGCTGGTTGTTAAAAAATCACCATATGACTATGCTCAATTCTGCAACCTTTACGGGGTGTTCATTATACAGTATACCCCCCCCCCAATTCCTTCTTTGAGGGAGATGAGTCGAAATATGTAATGTAAATAAATAATAAAATACAATAAATGTTGCAGGTTTTAAGTAAACCCATTGTGCACACTCAAAGTGAACACTGGCTTCCGCCCAAAAAATAATCAGTCATGTGACAACAGTGCACCACAAATGGCTATAAAAGTAAACCGGTTGCCATGTGTCCAAAAAGTAATCATGATCACAGGCAAGAGGTGGCGGCCATCAGAATTTTTAATCTTAAATTGTAAGGTGAGGGACTATGTGTATATATATCCCTTTGTCATGCATTGACTGATTGATTGATTGATTCATTCATCCAATTTTCTACATTCCTAGACCAGTACAAACAATGTGTTCATGAGTGCTCTTTTGAGTACTTATTAATCTATCTTAAATAAAATTTAAGATAAAGATAAATTTTTTTATAAAACAATCTGACTAGACTCCATATACCTAAGATGGCGCCGACGAAGGCTGCCTCGGTGAAATGCTCTCTAATTGTTTCTTTATTTATAATTGTTCTCTGTGACTCACTACGGATTTCCTACTCACGAGACCATCTGCTAAAAATTAAGGAACATTTCTTTAAGGAGCAGCTTTCTTTAATCTCACCCCCGCCTGTCTTTACAAACACGGAGGAGATTCTAACACAGGAGGAGGCAATTCCCACGGAGCCATGGATTACTAAAAAAACCAAACGACGGAAACGAAGGAAACAAGGTAAACGATCTGGGATCTTAATCAAGCTAAGAACTCGCACTAAAACTCCTCTGCCTTCAATTTTCCTAACAAATATACGCTCACTTGCAAATAAGATGGATGAAATACTCCTCTTAAACAAATACTATTCTGATTTTCGCAATTCAGCAGTCCTATGCTTCTCTGAAACCTGGTTAAATGAATCAATTGAAAATAGCAGCCTGAACATTCCAGGATTTCAAATTGAACGATCAGACAGGATTCCAGAAACATCTGGTAAAAAGAAAGGAGGAGGCTTATGCCTATATATTAATTCAACCTGGTGTCAAGATTTTAACATAATTTACAAATTCTGTGACAACAATTTAGAGACTCTAATTATCAACTACAAACCTTACTATTCGCCTCGTGAATTTTCCTCATTTCTTCTAATTGCTGTTTATGTCCCACCACAAGCCTGTGTAAACAAGGCATTACGAACTCTAGCTGACCAAATCATGGAGGCTGAAGCCAAACACCCTGATTCACTGGCCATTGTTTTGGGAGATCTAAACAAGGCAAACTTAAGGAAAGAACTACCAAAATACTTTCAGCATGTCAATTGTCCCACCAGAGGCAAGAATACTCTAGACCACTGCTACACAACACTAAAAGATGCCTATCGGTCTTTACCACGTGCAGCTGTAGGACACTCTGATCATTGCATGATTCACCTTGTACCTGCTTACAGGCAAAGACTTAAAGCCATAAAACCAATAATTAAATCAGTGAAAACCTGGACGAGGAATCAGAATTAAAGCTAAAGGCATGTTTTGACTGCACTGATTGGAATATTTTTAAAGATACCTCTGCAGACCTGGATGAACTCACAGATACTGTAACATCATATGTCAGCTTCTGTGAAGACCTATGTGTACCTACAAGGAACTTGCGAATACACAGTAATAACAAACCTTGGTTTACACCTAAACTTAAGCAGCTACGACATTCCATGTAGGAAGCCTACAGAAAAGGTGATTAAAAGCTGTACAATCAGGCCAGAAATGCACTAACAAGGAGATAAGAGCAGCAAAAGAAGCTACTCTGAAAAGCTAAAGAATCAATTTTCAGCAAATGAACCAGCAAACATGTGGAAAACTCTTAAAAATATCACCGGCTATGGCAACCCTCCTTCCCAGGCTGAAGGTAATCAACAACTGGCAGATGACCTGAATGAGTTTTACTGCAGGTTTGAAAGGAAACTACAGCCACCTATCTCCACAACCCCCATCTCAGACACACCAACAACAGCCAAGCCTCCTACAACTGACCCCATTTCATTGGGTTCACAACCCCTAGTGATCACAGAAAAGGAAGTGCAGGACCTATTTCACAGACAAAAGCCAGGAAAAGCTCCAGGCCCAGACAAGATAACTCCTTCTTGCTTAAAAGTCTGTGCTGACCAATTGGCCCCCATCTTCACCCATATTTTCAATAAATCACTAGAGATGTGCTATGTTCCTTCTTGCTTCAAACGCTCTACCATCATCCCAGTGCCGAAGAAGCCCACCATCAAGGAACTGAATGACTACAGACCAGTTGCTCTAACATCTGTAGTCATGAAAACCTTTGAAAGGCTAGTGCTTTCCTACCTGAAATCCATCACGGATCCGCTGTTAGACCCTTGCAATTTGCATACCGAGCAAATAGATCAACAGATGATGCTGTTAATATGGCTCTGCACTACATCCTACAACATCTTGAGTCTCCAAAGACCTATGCAAGGGTCCTTTTTGTAGACTTTAGTTCAGCATTCAATACCATCATTCCAGACATTCTTCTAACTAAGCTAAACCAGCTACAGGTACCAGAACAGACTTGTAAGTGGATCACAAGCTTCCTAACAAACAGGAAGCAGCAGGTGAAGCTAAGCAAGATCACATCAAATACCTGTACAATTAGCACAGGGGCTCCCAAGGCTGTGTGCTCTCCCCACTTCTCTTCTCTCTGTATACCAATGACTGCATCTCCAATGATCCATTTGTTAAGCTACTGAAGTTCGCAGATGACACAACAGTGATTGGTCTCATTCGAGACAATGACGAATCCGCATATAGACGAGAGGTCGAACGACTAGCCTTGTGGTGCAACCAAAACAATCTGGAACTGAACACACACAAAACCGTAGAAATGGTGGTAGACTTTAGGAAAAACCCTTCCATACTTCCACCTCTCACAATACTTGACAACACAGTATCAACAGTAGAAACCTTCAAATTTCTGGGTTCTATCATATCGCAAGATCTCAAATGGACAGCTAACATCAAAACATCATTAAAAAGGACAACAAAGAATGTTCTTTCTGTGCCAACTCAGTAAGCTCAAACTGCCCAAGGAGCTGCTGATCCAATTCTACAGAGGAATTATTGAGTCTGTCATTTGCACCTCTATAACTGTCTGGTTCGGTTCTGCAACCCAACAAGAAAAACACAGACTTCAGAGGATAATTAGAACTGCAGAAAAAATAATTGCTACCAACTTGCCTTCCATTGAGGACCTGTATACTGCACAAATCAAGAAGAGGGCCGTGAAAATATTTGCAGATCCCTCGCATCCTGGACATAAACTGTTTCAACTCCTACCCTCAAAACGACGCTCTAGAGCACTGCACACCAGAACAACTAGACACAAGAACAGTTTTTTCCCGAAGGCCATCACTCTGCTAAACAAATAATTCCATCAACACTGTCAGACTATTTACTGAATCTGCACTACTATTAATCGTTTCATAGTTCCCATCACCAATCTCTTTCCACTTATGACTGTATGACTATAACTTGTTGCTGGCAATCCTTATGATTTATATTGCTATATTGATCATCAATTGTGTTGTAAATGTTGTACCTTGATGAACGTATCTTTTCTTTTATGTACACTGAGAGCATATGCACCAAGACAAATTCCTTGTGTGTCCAATCACACTTGGCCAATAAAATTCTATTCTATTCTATTCTATGAGTGAACTCCAAAAGGAGCAGTCTATTCTAGGTTATGAAGTAGTTTCTAAAATTATATAAAATGTGATACCTAAAGTTTCAAAAGTGTGATAGTGCCTAAAATTTAACTAAAATGTGATAATATATGTTGAAAACGTGATAAAAATTTGATTAAAAAGAAAATATCTAAGCTTGCATGGAATACATCTAAATAAATAGGCAGGAACTTTGCTCATCAGAGTCGGGAGGTCTTTCATGATGCTGAGCAAAACCTAGCCACATGTGCTGCAATAAAAGGCAGTTCATCTGTGAGCATCATTTGGGCATAGGCTGAGTCTGAGTGACAGGGATATCTGCCAATCAGAGGAAAGATCAATCTGGTCCAAGTGTCTCTGTAAAAGGGGCAATGATGAAGAACACCTTCTGTGGTTCCCGCCTCTGAAGAATCACAGGAACAAAGCCTTCTGGGAAATAGTATATTTTTATATTTGTCATCCAATATTGGAGAAGGGAGAGCATGGCATCGGACAAGACAGAAAGCTTGTTTGGCTTGTCTGTGTTTCTAGCTGTGTGGAGTAGCTGGCAGCAATGGCAACATATCTGTTGTGTGCTGATAACAAGAAGGCTGGGGCCTTCCCTAGATTTGCCTAAACAGTTCTGTATACTAAACAGTTCTTATCCTTTGCTTTAGGGTTTGTTTTTTCTGATCATGTTCCATCGTAAGAATCAAAGAGGGAAAGCAGCTCAGATTAAGAAATTTAGATTCAACACCCTTAATCCAGGTAGATTGAAAATTGTCCCTTAGAATGAATGGCGCTAGGCCTTGGGGATAAAAGTTAAGCTTTAATCAAAGATTTATGGAAGCAAGACAGACTCTTGTCTCAACTTTTATCACGCCTGTCTACAGATGCAGATGTGCGTTTGAGCATAACAAGGTATCTGGAGAGCTGCTCTGTGAGATTTGAATTGTACCCTCTCCAAGGCAATAAAAGAAGAAGCTGGAGGGCCAACCAAAGACTCATTGAGGGGCTGGGCTGGTTTTTTAGCTTAACAATTTTAATCTTTAGTCCCTTCAAATAACATCCTTTCCATTTTTTCCATTTTTTCTTTGTCCCATCTCACAAAATTTTTCAAAGACTCTTTTTTTAAATCCATTATAAGAAAATTCTCAGATCATTTTTTGTTTGTTACTTGCATGTACATTTTAATTATAATTAATTAAATTTAAGTATCAGCCAGTTTCTTTTGCATGTCCAGTGTAGCATCTTTTTCTATATCAGTCTCATAGCCTTTCATTCTTCAATCCAATTTTAGATCAGTCTCAATCTTGTCTGCTGAAAGTCTATGGAGATTCTCAGTCATGCAAATCATGGTTGTCCCAAAGGTGCTTTCTTTCAAAAGGCAACTGGGCTTTCTTGTTTTGCTAGAAGACAAAAAGATTTTGTCTGCTAAAACTTATTCTTCTTCCCTAACATCTTTTGAACAGTCTGTCTGTAGACTGCAATCTTAAAAATAATCCATTGAGCCATTATTTTACAAACATTCTTCAATATATCCCGAGTTAAAATATTTTGCTCCATTCTGTATTAGACAGTCAAATTTCAGTATTTTTCTCCTTTAATAATCTTTTATTTTATTTTATTGAAAAAGTTTTACAAAAAAAAAACATTCCCGCCCCTTCCCCCCTCTCCCCTCCCTCCCCCCTCCCTTCAAAAAACCCCCTCTCCCCTCCCCCCCCAACTTCCGGGAACAAACACAAGGTATAGTTAAAAATAAAACAAACATATGCTAAAAATTTTCCCTCCTAACTCAGTTATACTCCTGCATTTCTCATCAAATCCTAACCTCCCCCCATGCAATCAGAAATAATACATCCTAATCATTCAAAGGCAGTCTGATATCTCTTCGTCTGATATCTGTTTTGAATATAGTCAATCCATTTTTTCCATTCATTTAAGTATCTTTCTTGCATATTGTCTTTCAAAAAGGCTAAGATTTTTGCCATCTCAGCCAAATTGGCAACTTTCAATATCCATTCTTCTATTGTAGGTAATTCTTTTTTCTTCCAATACTGTCCTATCAGTAATCTTGCCGCTGTTATTAGATTTAAAATCAATTTAGTCTCAATTACTGTACAATCCGTGATAATTCCCAATAAAAAAAATTGCGGTAGGAACTTTATCTTCTTTTTCAAAACATTTTGTAAAATCCACCAAATTCTAATCCAAAAGCCTTAATATTCTTGCAAGTCCACCAAATATGAAAATATGTAGCACCATCACAATTACATCTCCAACATTTTGTTTGCATAGCTGGATACATACACGATAATTTCTTAGGATCTAAATACCATCTATAAAACATTTTATAAAAATTTTCCCTTAAATTCTGTGCCTGCGTAAATTTAACATTTCTAACCCAATTTTTTTCCCAAGTTTCCAAAAATATTGGCTCCTGAAAATTTTGTGCCCACTTTATCATACAGTCCTTTACCAAATCCCTTTCAGAATCTATTTCAAGTAACACATTATACAATCTCTTTATATGCTCCTGAGATTGATTTCTAATTTGCTTTACCAAATTTTCCTCATTCTGCACTATACCAATTTTCTGATCTTCCTTCCATCTTTAATTATAATCTTTAGTTCTTTTATTTCTCCCTAGTGTCCAACCTTCAACATCTGTCATTAAAAAAAAAAAATTCAAAACAAAAGCAATTTCCAGTGGAAAGGATTCTTGTCCAGAGCCGGATTATGAAGAGCCATAGTATAATTCCAACCCATTTCTATATAAGGTAGATTCAAAAGTGAATGAGGTAACCATTCTTCTCACACAGCCCCAGTTGACGCTTCACAGCCATTTTGTCATACCAAAAAGACCCAAGTGTCTTGTCAGATATCACCAAAACAGATGAAACAAGCTGCTCACTGACATGCAAGAAAGCAAATCTAGCACTTGGCTAAAGTCCCACCTTGACCCTTTCTAAACCTCTTTTCAGGTAACAGGGACCATTTTTCCTATGGGACACAGCACAGCCTAGTGATTGGCACATGAAACAAGGAAGAGTTTGGCCACCTAATGAGAAGGAAGGACTTACTGGAGAAGAGCATAATGCTGGGAAAGATTGAGGGCAAAAGAAGGAGGGGACGACAGAGAATGAGGTGGCTCAATGGAGTCATTGAAGCAGTAGGCATGAGTTTAAATAGATTCCAGAGGATGGTAGAGGACAGGAAGGCCTGGAGGAACGTTGTCCATGGGGTCGCGATGGGTCAGACACGACTTCGCAACTAACAACAACAACAACAACAACTCCTAAGCTGCTGCCCTGAGGTTTTCCCTGCATTTCTTCTGGCAAGACCCAAGTTGTCTTCTTAGACCTCTTTGCAGAAGGTGGAGCACATTGCTCATATACACATCTTGGGGGATGAGTAGTCTTCTCCTAAAGCCCCATTTGGCAATTCCTGAGCTGAGCAGCCTAGCTTTCATTTGGATTTAGCTTTCTTTGAGATCCAGGTTTTATTTTAATTATTTGGTTGTATTTTCATTTTCTTTGCCCTCAGAAAGAGGAAATCCTCCTCCTTCCCCCACCTCAGCCCTTTTCTCTCCTCATGGCCTTTTTTCAGGAAAAGGTCTAAAACAGCTTTGAGGGATCAACCAAGCAAGAGTTAAGTCTTGTTGTTCCTGAAGCAACTGAACTGGTGGAATATAATGTAACATTAACTCTGACACCCTGATTTTCAGGGGTATAAAAAGGTCATAGCAGCCAATAGTAATCAGAAGCTGTATTTCCACATACAAAAACAACAAGCCCTGATGAAGAAATCTCCTTGCGAACTTAAGAAGAAGGAAGCCGTATTACCCAACCTTTCATATGAACCCTCACTTCCTAACCTTTTATAGATAACCACGCACTCCCTTTTTCCTAAACTCATGGTCCCCCACTGAATTATTCTTGTCAATAAGGTCCACCTTTAACTTTCTGCTTCCCCATTTTTCCAAACATTATTTCAAGCCATAGTGACTCCCATCATCATTGGCGATCCCTTCAGGTACTGCAAGACTTTTGACTAAAAAACAAGAGAAAGTAATATACTTATTTAGCAAATAATTATTGGATGAGTTTTCTTCCAAAGTTTTCATGCCTTCCCGGTATTCTTTCTGGCAAGACATGTGCCTTTTCCCAGATGCC
Source organism: Ahaetulla prasina (assembly GCF_028640845.1). Lineage (NCBI taxonomy): Eukaryota > Metazoa > Chordata > Lepidosauria > Squamata > Colubridae > Ahaetulla > Ahaetulla prasina. Next base: position 155,679,204 of record NC_080539.1, read on the forward strand.
TCTGCTGCTCATCTGCATATGGAAGAAGGAAGAGGGCCCATATATTTCTCCCAATGCCCCCTTTGATAAGCCCAGTGAAAAGCAACAGTCAGTCAATTTGAACTGAAGATTTGAGACCAAGGATAGCAGGTTTCCATTTGACTTAGATAGCAAACCAATTTGTTTCAATCTGCTTTTGGATTTCTTTTTTTCCAAAAAAAAGTTTTTATTGGTCAAAAAAAAGTTTATACAAATACATATCAGGTATGGTAAATTTTCATTTTTCTTATACGTGATAAGAATTTTACTCAAAATTTTAAACACATACAACAGCCATATGGCAAGCAGGTAATACGGAGTAGCTAAGTTTACCAATCTTACATACGCAATAAAGAAGGGTCAAGAATAATCAGAATATCATACGAAAGAGAATAAGTAAAACCAACACAATACCAAATATCTTTGTCACCTCCTAGTTTTGGATCTCAGAACTCTGGGTTCAACCTGACCCAACTCCAGGGCGCAACAGCGGCAGCCGCCTCCGCCCCATGGTCTATAACCTCCCTTCTTCAATTCCTGGATCATCTGATTCCAGGAGGGCTTTGTGTTCCTCCACATAGGCCGTAGCCTCCATAATTGTACTAATTTTTCGTAATGCCCTCCCGGAAAATCATCAATCCCTCTGGCATCAGCCATCTGAAATTTGCTTGACAAAAGTAATATTTCTTTCTCATTTCACGTACCTGTCTGGGAATCTGCCTCAGAATGGCTATCTGCCTGCCCCTATAAGTCAGTGCCCCACTCCTATGTTTTCTAAGAATTTCATCTCTCGTCTCTCTTTTCACAAATTTGACATGAACCTCTCTAGGAACTGCATGCGTGCGTGCATATTGTGAATTAACTCTATAAACTCGATCCACATCCCAATTCATAAAATCAACACCTCTCCCAAGAAATTCTCCCAACAGTTTAGTCACAACATCTCTCAAATCTTCTTGGTCCACTTCTTCCAAATTTTGAAACCTAAGGAAATAAGACATTTTATCCATCTGTAATCCAAGCACAGCATTGCTTGTCGTCTCCCTCTTTTCTGCACTGCCCGCATCTCACCCTCCAAACCTTCCACTTTCTGCTTATTTTCTGCTGAGACTTGTTGAGTATCCTTTAAGTCCTTTTGGATAGTCACAATTTCTGCTCTTATTTCATCCAGTTTCTTGTCCATATTAGATAACTTTTCCAAAATTCTCTCCATTTCTCCAGCAGTTGGTCTCTGACCTTTTGCCATTAAAAAATTTTAAAGTCCTCAGGCAAGCACAGTATCCTTATAATTTCCTCCGGATCCACCAGGGGGCACTCACAGGAGCAACGAGTCCAGAGTACAGTTAGTCAACCAGGAAACCCAAGGGAAGTGATGTCATCAAGATTCTCATAGTGAAGGCGGAAGCTGGACGCCACCATTGTTCCCCAGAGGAGGGGCCTCAAACCCTCCCTCCTAAATTTCTCCATCACCTCTTCTCCAGAGCTCCACAAAACCGGTAATCTTGTTATTTTAAGTTCTCCTCTCTCCAAAGTGATTCGTACTCCTTCCAGTCGCAGGGGAGAAAAACCCCCGCACTCTGAGCAGCCTAGCTTTCATTTGGATTTAGCTTTCTTTGAGATCCAGGTTTTATTTTAATTATTTGGTTGTATTTTCATTTTCTTTGCCCTCAGAAAGAGGAAATCCTCCTCCTTCCCCCACCTCAGCCCTTTTCTCTCCTCATGGCCTTTTTTCAGGAAAAGGTCTAAAACAGCTTTGAGGGATCAACCAAGCAAGAGTTAAGTCTTGTTGTTCCTGAAGCAACTGAACTGGTGGAATATAATGTAACATTAACTCTGACACCCTGATTTTCAGGGGTATAAAAAGGTCATAGCAGCCAATAGTAATCAGAAGCTGTATTTCCACATACAAAAACAACAAGCCCTGATGAAGAAATCTCCTTGCGAACTTAAGAAGAAGGAAGCCGTATTACCCAACCTTTCATATGAACCCTCACTTCCTAACCTTTTATAGATAACCACGCACTCCTTTTCCTAAACTCATGGTCCCCCACTGAATTATTCTTGTCAATAAGGTCCACCTTTAACTTTCTGCTTCCCCATTTTTCCAAACATTATTTCAAGCCATAGTGACTCCCATCATCATTGGCGATCCCTTCAGGTACTGCAAGACTTTTGACTAAAAAACAAGAGAAAGTAATATACTTATTTAGCAAATAATTATTGGATGAGTTTTCTTCCAAAGTTTTCATGCCTTCCGGTATTCTTTCTGGCAAGACATGTGCCTTTTCCCAGATGCCTCTGCTGCTCATCTGCATATGGAAGAAGGAAGAGGGCCCATATATTTCTCCCAATGCCCCCTTTGATAAGCCCAGTGAAAAGCAACAGTCAGTCAATTTGAACTGAAGATTTGAGACCAAGGATAGCAGGTTTCCATTTGACTTAGATAGCAAACCAATTTGTTTCAATCTGCTTTTGGATTTCTTTTTTTCCAAAAAAAAGTTTTTATTGGTCAAAAAAAAGTTTATACAAATACATATCAGGTATGGTAAATTTTCATTTTCTTATACGTGATAAGAATTTTACTCAAAATTTTAAACACATACAACAGCCATATGGCAAGCAGGTATCTGGAGTAGCTAAGTTTACCAATCTTACATACGCAATAAAGAAGGGTCAAGAATAATCAGAATATCATACGAAGAGAATAAGTAAAACCAACACAATACCAAATATCTTTGTCACCTCCTAGTTTTGGATCTCAGAACTCTGGGTTCAGCCTGACCCAACTCCAGGGCGCAACAGCGGCAGCCGCCTCCGCCCCATGGTCTATAACCTCCCTTCTTCAATTCCTGGGTCATCTGATTCCAGGAGGGCTTTGTGTTCCTCCACATAGGCCGTAGCCTCCATAATTGTACTAATTTTTTCGTAATGCCCTCCCGGAAAATCATCAATCCCTCTGGCATCAGCCATCTGAAGCCTACTCCTTCTGGTACAATTTGCTTGACAAAAGTAATATTTCTTTCTCATTTCACGTACCTGTCTGGGAATCTGCCTCAGAATGGCTATCTCCTGCCCCTATAAGTCAGTGCCCCACTCCTATGTTTTCTAAGAATTTCATCTCTCGTCTCTCTTTTCACAAATTTGACATGAACCTCTCTAGGAACTGCATGCGTGCGTGCATATTGTGAATTAACTCTATAAACTCGATCCACATCCCAATTCATAAAATCAACACCTCTCCCAAGAAATTCTCCCAACAGTTTAGTCACAACATCTCTCAAATCTTCTTGGTCCACTTCTTCCAAATTTTGAAACCTAAGGAAATAAGACATTTTATCCATCTGTAATCCAAGCACAGCATTGCTTGTCGTCTCCCTCTTTTCTGCACTGCCCGCATCTCACCCTCCAAACCTTCCACTTTCTGCTTATTTTCTGCTGAGACTTGTTGAGTATCCTTTAAGTCCTTTTGGATAGTCACAATTTCCGCTCTTATTTCATCCAGTTTCTTGTCCATATTAGATAACTTTTCCAAAATTCTCTCCATTTCTCCAGCAGTTGGTCTCTGACCTTTTGCCATTAAAAAAAATTTTTTAAAGTCCTCAGGCAAGCACAGTATCCTTATAATTTCCTCCGGATCCACCAGGGGGCACTCACAGGAGCAACGAGTCCAGAGTACAGTTAGTCAACCAGGAAACCGAAGGGAAGTGATGTCATCAAGATTCTCATAGTGAAGGCGGAAGCTGGACGCCACCATTGTTCCCCAGAGGGAGGGGGGGCCTCAAACCCTCCCTCCTAAATTTCTCCATCACCTCTTCTCTCCAGAGCTCCACAAAACCGGTAATCTTGTTATTTTAAGTTCTCCTCTCTCCAAAGTGATTCGTACTCCTTCCAGTCGCAGGGGAGAAAAAACCCCCCCGCACTCCGGAGCACTCCACTCACGTTTGCCGATATCCCCTTCCCTTCTTCATTCCTCAATTCTTCTCCGTTTCCTGTTCACCACCAGGCTGCTGCAATTATAAATTTCCCAGATGCCTCTGCTGCTCATCTGCATATGGAAGAAGGAAGAGGGCCCATATATTTCTCCCAATGCCCCCTTTGATAAGCCCAGTGAAAAGCAACAGTCAGTCAATTTGAACTGAAGATTTGAGACCAAGGATAGCAGGTTTCCATTTGACTTAGATAGCAAACCAATTTGTTTCAATCTGCTTTTGGATTTCTTAAAGCAGCAACAACAAAAATAATTTTGTCTGCAGGCAATGAAGCATTAATCACTGAAACACTTGCAGATGCAAAGAGAATAATTTAAAAAAACAGTTGCAACTGTGCAATGAAAATCAATTTTTTTGTGTGGGCTTCAATATTTCATTCATATATCAAGGGAGAGCATTTTGACCCAGTTATGGCCATCTCCTTTACTTTTTTTGGACCCCTTTCCCCTTTAGATTTTGGAAGAATGGAATGAATGTGTTAGCCGTGCTCCCCTCAGAAGGAACATATCAAATGTTTGGGACCTGAATTTATCTTAACCATTAAACTGATGGTGGATTTTTGCCAGCTGCTCCTTTAACTAATAAGCTAATACAATACTCAAGAATCTTTTAGTGCATGAAACAGGCCTGATGTTGCCTTCTTTGAGAAATGCCTCCATTACAGCCAGAATTAGACTACAGAGCTAATTGCACCTCCATTCTCAAATAAATTAAAAGAAACTTTTCAGATTTGCCTAATGTTACACATGCCCTATCCCAGTGATGGCTAATCTTTTTGCCATTGCATGCCAAAAGCAGGGAGAGTACGGGCGGTTGTCATGTGGGTGTGTGCTCATACCCATAATTCAATGCGCCCCACCCCCTGTGCATGCGCATATAACCCCCTGCGCTCTCCCCCCTTTTGCCATGTGATTGCCCAGTGGGTCCGGTAGGCCTGTTTTTCACTCTCTCCAGGCTCCATAGGTTTTCTTGGAGGCTGAGAAGGGTGAAAACAGACCTCCCCACCAACCCTGGAAGCCCTCCAGAGGCCAGAAACGGCCCATTTGCTGACTTCCAGTGAGCCCAGAAGGCCCAAAAATCAGATGTGTGCGCCAGAGCTGAGCTAGAGCAATTCTTGTGTGCCCACCGATATGGCTCTGCATGCCACCTGTGACATGTGTGCCATAGTCTCGCCATCATGGCCCTATCCCATTTTCAAATAATGAAGTAATAAGCAGTGGGTTCATTTGAATGTAGAAGAACAAAAAAATTAGAATCTTCTCCCAAACTTCCATCTGGCATTATGCCAGCCACCCTTTCAGATAAATGTGCCAACAATTACAGCTACTGAAGCAGGGATGAAATGCTCCTGGTTTGGACCGGATCGTGGTAACGATGGCGGGTGGTGGTTCAGAGAACCGGTAGCAAAAATCCCTGCCCCCCCCCATGCCCAGCTGAACTGCGCGATCAGCAGAGGTTTGGTTTTTTTTACTTTTAACAGCATTTTTTCTTCCGCTGAAAAAATGGTTTTAAAAGTTAAAAAAAAAAGCCTCTGATGATCGTGCGGCTCAACTGGATCATCAGAGGCTTTTAAAAGCATTTTTTACAACCTCTTCAGCCGAAGAGGTTGTAGAAAAAACGCTTTCAAAAGGTTCCTCTGGCGATCCCAGCTGAGTTGCTTAATCATCAGAGGCTTTTTTTCTTTTAAAGGCAAAAAAAAATGCTTTTAAAAGAAAAGAAAAGCCTCTGATGATCAGGCAACTCAGCTGGGATCGTCAGAGGAGCCTTTTAAAAACATTTTTTCTACAACCTGTTTGGCCAAAGAGGTTGTAGAAAAAATGTGTTTAAAAGTAAAAAAAAAAAGTTGGCCACGCCCACCCAGTCACATTACCCACCACCCCCAGCCATGCCCACAGAACTGGTAGCAACAAATTTTTCATTTCACCCCTGTACTGAAGTGTTCAGTTTCTATCAAAAAGAAACTAAAGTCTTAACCAACAAAGGAAACATAGTCAATGTTTCAGAGTAGTTTGACGTGAATTATCTTCTTATACTCCCCAAAAACCAATAAGGAAAAGGGCCTCTGTGGCTCAGACTGGTAAGACAGTCTGTTATTAACAGCAGCTGCTTACAATTACCGCAGGTTCAAGTCCCACCAGGCCCAAGGTTGACTCAGCCTTCCATCCTTTATAAGGTAGGTAAAATGAGGACCCAGATTGTTGGAGGCGATAAGTTGACTTTGTATATAATATACAAATGGATGAAGACTATTGCTTAACACAGTGTAAGCCGCCCTGAGTCTTAGGAGAAGGGCGGGATATAAATTCAAATAAATAAATGAATAAATAAATATATATATATATATATATATATTTGCAGGTGATACAGCGTTAACTAGTTATAGTTACATCAAGGAAGAAAGATGTTTTCAATTAAATTTCAGCAACCGGTTCCCTTGCCAGCAATTTCTGAAGGGTATAGAACAAACCACCTATTTGCATACTGAAGAACAACTGCGGTTCAGCCCCTTCAGTTCCATTTGAACTGAAGATTTAGGGTTGAAGAGAATAAATTTCCATTGTATTTGAGGATTTGATGCCAAACCATCTTTATTCAAGGGTCCTTGATGCTCTTTGAGCTTGGTTAGTTTTCTACCCAAGTTAGCTCTCTGCCCAAGCTCAGAGAGTACTAAGGGCTCCTCATTTCAAACCTGAGCTATAAATATTCTCCTTTGCTGGCAACTTGATTCATTTTGTCTTGAGATTTATTTTAAAAAATATTTGTTCATAAGCTGTAACAGAGCGATTGCTGGATATGTTTCAAATTTTGGCAGAACGGGGTGAAAATAAGCTGTGCCCCCTTTCCCAAAACAACTCGATTCCAACCTCTTTGAAATTCAGCTGTCAAGTAAGATTAGTCCACAGCTGTCAAAATGTCTTGCAGCTGCAAGTTTTGTGGAATCAAATGGATATTTTAGCTGTGCCCTCCACTTCCACGGCAGAACGAGTAAATATTTGTCTCACTTCAGCAGTGGGCTCTCTGCACAGCAGCACAAAAGAGCCTTGTGGATTGAACTGTTGGTGAGCCGCAGCTGTCCCTAGAAAGTTGCGTGGAACTAATGGTGTAAGTAAAAGGTAAAGGTTCCCCTCGCACATACGTGCTAGTCGTTGCCGACTCTAGGGGGCCGAAGAGCCAGTGCTGTCCGAAGACGTCTCCGTGGTCATGTGGCCGGCATGACTCAACGCCAAAGGTGCACGGAATGCTGTTACCTTCCCACCAAAGGTGGTCCCTATTTTTTCTACTTGCATTTTTACGTGCTTTCGAAACTGCTAGGTTGGCAGAATCTGGGACAAGTAACGGGAGCTCACCCCATTACATGGCACTAGGGATTCGAACTGCTGAACTGCCAACCTTTCTATCAACAAGCTCAGCACTTAGCCCCTGAGCCACTGCGTCCCTTAATGGTGTAAGTAGCCTTCCCCAAATTAAAAACACCCTTAAAACATAAGCTTTTTATTTTCCTTTTTGTCTGGAATGCCAGATTTAAGATGACCCTAATAAGTGATGATGATTTTCCTTTGTGGTTCCTGATTTTGGCCCCGATTGCTTGCTTTTCTCCACAGCGGTGTGCCGGCAGAAGTAGTTGGCAAGCCTGGCTCCTTCTGGTAGGCGCTCCTCATAAGTGCAAAATTTTCCTTGATCGGGGTTGTTGCTAGCTAATACTACGCTATATTTGTTAATTAGCAGAGGCCAGTGGTATGATGCCACAGAAAGCAGGCCATAAATAGTAGCTGGCACTGAATGAATAGAATACAGAGCCTTTCTAAAGGTAAAGATTCCCCTCGCACATATGTGCTAGTCGTTCCTGACTCTAGGGGGCGGTGCTCATCTCCATTTCAAAGCCGAAGAGCCAGTCCTGCCCAAAGAGGTCTCCATGGTCATGTGGCCAGCATGATTAAACGCCAAATGCGCATGGAATGCTGTCCTTCCCACCAAAGGTGGTCCCTATTTTTCTACTTGCATTTTTACATGCTTTTGAACTGCTGGGCTGGCAGAAGCTGGGAAAAGTAATGGGAGCTCACCCCATTACATGGCACTAGGGATTCGAACTGCTGATCTGCGGGCCTTTCGATCGACAAGCTCAGCATCTTAGCCACTGAGCCACGATGTCCCTTTTACATAGCCTTCCTACTCTGTTTCTAAAAAAATTGTAGGTGTTAGCAAACCAGATACTCATCATCCAAGAAAATGCATCTGCCCCAGTTTTGCAGGATTTAAAAATAATCGGACTTTGGTTTAGGAATAGGTGATGGGCTCATCAGCATTATAAACCCATTTACTGTACACTAACAGATTATCGGAATTCTCACTTGTGTTGGGAGGATTAACATGGAAATGCATCTTCCATTAGCACAAGCGAAAGGAAAGAATTTCTGGTTTGTGGCCACATTAAAGAAACCAAGAGCCATGCTGTGCATCTGTAAAATATCAGCTGCCACATTTGTGCATGAATAAAAAATTGAGGTCACGGTATTTGCATATGTGCCCAATCACAATCACTACATTCGCCCATGCTTGCAATATGCCATTGAACATGCACAAAAATAATTTTGCTCACCATATATATCATGCTTTTAATATATTTACAAATAACTCAAAGAGGCAAACCAGTGGTGGGTTTCAAATTTTTTTACTACCGGTTCTGTGGGCATGGCTTGGTGGGCGTGGCTTGGTGGGCGTGGCAGGGGAAAGACATTGTAAAATCTCCATTCCCTCCCCAATCCAGGGGAAGGATACTACAAAATCCCCATTTCTTCCCAATCAGCTGGGACTCAGGAGGCAGAGAATAGATGTGGGTGGGGCCAGTCAGAATTTTTACTACCGGTTCTCCGAACTACTCAAAATTTCCGCTACCGGTTCTCCAGAACTGGTCAGAAACCTGCTGAAACCCACCTCTGAGGCAAACATATCCAACACACCTTCCTCCCCTTGTGAGTTGGGTTGGGCTGAGAGAGTGACAGGTCCATGGCCTCCCACTTTCTAGCCTGGTGCCTTAACCCCAAGGCCAAACTGGCTCACAGGCTTACATAAATAAAAGAATATATAAAATAATACATAAAGTAATACTTAAATGCTATAAAAATCGAGCAAATTACTACGCTCCAATGGAAGGAAGGGAGAATTTTGTTTTTCTTGACCTAAAACATGAATCATTTTTATTCCAGAATTAGATAAGAACATTTTCATTTCATTAGGCAAAGCAGTACTGAACTTACTTTTGGTAAGGGATCTGCCACTAGAATCCAAATCCAGGGCAATACACTGCAGCTCTTAAATTGCGTGTGTGCTAACTTTCCATTTGCCAGGAAAGTTTCAGAGTTTTCAGTGACAACCTTCTACAGAACTTTCAAACCGATGCTTAAATTAATGCAGTTTATTATGTGATATTTCATACTGAAACTCTGTATTTGTGAGTAGGATAAGAGCCAAATACATTATAAACATGGCAGATAGAAAGCAATTTAACTGTCAAGTTTGGGAAATGGTGTAAGTAACATATTCTTGATGAGTGCCATTATCAGGGTGACAATATACTGTATGTGTGAGGAGATGCCACGATAGGAAATTCTCACGAATGGCAAGAATAGATATAGGATTCCTGATAGGCGCTAAATGATTTAGTGAGAACTGAGAGAATCTGACTCAAATGAATATTGGAGCAACCTTCTAAAACAAATATGAAGCATAACAGGGAGATAATGCAATGTCCAAGCTGTAATCTGTGTGCATGTAAAATCAATAGCTGCCAGATGTCATGAACGATCACAATTTTATGTCTAGCCATAGCTGAATAAAGTCCCAAAATGTTGCACCATTTCATCCAAATATGCAATGTTTTCCTATATACCCAGGAAATGTATTGCAACACTATTCTATGAACTTCTATGCTACTATACTTGCTTTCTTTTATATCACTAAGTTGTATCTTTCTTCATCAAAGAACTTAAAACAGTCAAACATATATACTGTACATACCCCAACATCTCCACTGGGTTGCAGCTTTAAATGTGAAACCCCAAAGATTCAAATGAATAATCCTAGGGCTCGATAGCCACCATATAACAGACATTAAAAAGCTATAAAGTGATTATTGGACTCTAATTCTTAACCCTTTTTCAAACCCACATAGCAATTGCGTAATAGCCATTATGGTTGTTGCTATAGAACTTTATCTTTCTCAGATAAATGTATTAGTGGCTTCTCTGATCTTTGCTTAGTATAATCATAACTCCAATACTTCTTTCATCTGAAAACCTTATCTGTTTCTACCAAGATATTAGAAGAAGAAGTTGAGTTGATATGGTTCTAAATACTAATGTTCATACATTTTGAGCTACTAAGACTTGCAATATGTTTCAAAACATGATGGTTTAACTAAATATGCCACAGACTGATATGACTGATAGCTGAAAAACTGATAACTGAAAAATACATTAGAAACACAATGTGCGTCCATCAATTGCTCCGTCCATCTGACTAGGCAATACTTCCAAAGGATAAAAGACGAGATATATGGATTCTTCCTATATCTTATACCTCTTTTCTTATAGCTCCCTACCAAATGGGTTCAGTTAGTGCCAAATGGTTGAAACCCTGTACAAATACTATTTATGTCACTATAATTTAAGAGTGAAAAACAGGCAAATGTGATTCCACTGAGTTCTTCAGCGCTTAACTGATGACAAACTGAAGAGACTGTGGTGCTGGGCCTAGTTATTTTATTTATTTATACTGTCATTCATATACAGGTACATGACAAGGCTTAAAAATAACAATATAAGCAAAATAAAGCAAGAATAGAAACAGTCACGTAATTAACAACACAAATAACTCAAAAAATAGCTTAACACAACATCCTAGCCCTCTGCCTGTGGAAACAGCCAGGCCTTCAAGGTTCTCTCAAAGGATAGCAAGTTCAAGATTACATAGGGGTACCCAGGAGGAATGTTGTTACAGTAGTGACAGAGAAAACACACTTCATGAGTCCCACCGGATGACATCGTTTCATGGATAGGACCTGAAGCATACTATTTCTGTTGGGTTTTTGGGGGCAGGCATAAATTGTTGTGTGTCTAATAATCCAAGGTAGTACAGTCCCTGATATTGAGGGCTTTGTAGCTTATAACACAGAGATGTCTAGCGTAATTGTAACAGCCTTTGGTTGCTCTGTAACTAATTTCAGTGTTGTTTTGATCACTAACACTCTGTTTTGACACTTTTTCTGGAAATTGTTATTGTAATCTCCAAAACATCATCTATCATTAACCGTTTAATATTTTATACCAGAATCATTATCTCTCATACGCAATGATAGGTTATACTTACCAGTCCTATCAGGTTGACAGGACATAGTTATTATATTTTTATTTTATTCATTTATTTATTTGTCAAGCATGTATAAGGTAACAGATATAACTATAAATATGATTATGAATAGAGGAAACGGATACAAATAAATGGGGACAGTAGGACAGGGACGGTAGGCATGTTGGTACACATATGCATGCTCCTTACAGATCTCTTAGGAATGGGGTGAGGTCAACAGTAGACAGTCTAAGGTTAAAGTTATGGGGGTTTGGGGATGAAACCACATAATCAGGTAGTGCATTCCAGGCATTGACCCCTCTGTTGCTGAAGTATTTTCTGCAATTGAGTTTGGAGCAGTTTACCTTAAGTTTGTGTCTATTGTGTGCTCGTGTATTGTTGCAGTTGAAGCTGAAGTAGTCATTGACAGGTAGGACTTTGTAGTAGATAATTTTATGTACTATGCTTAGGTCAGACCGAAGGCTTAGTTCTAAGTTGTCTTAAGCCCAAAATTTCAAACCTGGTGGCATAAGGAATTCTGTTGCAAGCAAGAGGAGTGGAAGACTCTTCTTGTAAAATATCTTTGGACTCGCTCAATTTTATTATTGTCCGATATGCAGTGTGAGTCCCAGACAGATGAGCTGTATTCGAGAATTGGTCTAGCAAATGTTTTGTATGCTCTAGTTAGCAGTACAATATCACAAGAGAAGAAACTACGCAAGATTAGGTTAACAACTCTTAATGCCTTTTTGGCAATGTTGTTAGAGTGGGCTCTGGCACTTAGGTCATTAGAGATGAGTATTCCAATGTCCTTGAAAGAGTGAAGGTCATCTAAGAGGTCGTATCTGCCCAGCTTGTATTTTGTGTTCTGATTTTTTTTGCCAATGTCTAAGGCAGAGCATTTTTTGGTTGAGATTTGGAGTTGCCAATTGTTTGACCATTCTGACACATAGTCAAGGTCTTTTTGAAGGGCAGCAGCATTATCGGTGGTGTTGAATAGTTTTACATCATCAGCGAAGAGAATGCAGATGGTTATAATATGATCACAAAAGTCATTTATGTAAAGTATAAAGAGTGTTGGTCCTAAAACGCTGCCTTGGGGGACACCGCTGTTAACAGGTGCAGGGTTTGATAGAGCACTTCCTATTTTGACCATTTGTTGCCTGTTTGATAAGAATGCACCTATCCACTTATGCAGGGATCTGGAAATGCCATAAGATTTTAGTTTTAGAAGTAGTTTGCCATGTAGCACTGAATCAAAGGCTTTACAAAAGTATATGTAAACTGCGTCTATTGCTTTGCCCTGGTCCAGTTATGTAGTCCATATGTTTTTGCAGTATAGGAGTTACAGATTACAGGACAATTTTTTTCTGAAACCAAATTGTTTGTTAGAGGGTAGGTTGTTTGTCTCTAAATGGAGGATAATGGATTGGTTTATGATTGATTCCATGATTTTTCAGGTGACGCAACATAAAGAGATTGGTTTGTAATTAGGCTGGGGTCACCCTTTTTGAAGATAGGGATGAACATGGCTAGTGACCATAAGTTGGGCAAGGAGCTGGTCCTGAAAGATTTTTCAAAGATTTTCAAAGACTTTCTGCTATGGCACTTCTGCCATAGCAGTGGAAAGCTTTTTTAAGAAGTAGGCACATAGTCCATCAGGTCCAATAGATAGAGATGGTTTTAGGATGCCTAGTGCCTTATCAATGTTATCTTCTGTAAAATTGATATATATTAGATAATTGCAATTATTTGTAGTATGACTAGGAAATGTGGGGCATGAGCCATTGCTGTTTACAAAGACTGAGCTGAAGAATGTTAAAGAGGTTGGCTTTAATGGCTTCATCATTATAGTCTTTACCATTAGGTCCTTTTAGGGGTGGGATGGATTTTGAGTCTTTAAGTTTGTTGTTTACAAAATTATAGAAGACGCGGGTTGATTTCATGCACAGAAGGTTATCCTTCTTTATATATTATATATGATATATTATCTATAAAAATGTTATATATTATATATGTCCCCTCTATTAAACAAGATTGTTTGACAGGGCCCAGAAAAAGAATCTTTTCCATTGTGTTGTCTGTACTTTGAACCCTTAACATCCCCCAGAAGTTGGCCCCAACTGTACTGGGCTTCTGGAAAACCTTGACAATGTGGTTCTGCCACCATGTTTGGAGACTTGGTCAAGGTATGAAGTCTACTAGATGGCTGTACTAGTTGTAATGCATGGCTTGTAAATGCCACTGACTATATGTTTATGGATTATCCACTGTTTTTTAATCCGGATTCATAGTTTATTTTCATTACCGTATTTTTTGGAGTATAAGACACAGCTTATTTCTGGGGGAGGAAAAATCTGCCTACCAGGTATTCATCTGGCTAGCGTCCTTAGTCTGGTCAGCTTTAGGAAATTAGTTTGCTAGTTTTAATCCCCTGCTTGGGCATAAAAAACAGCTTCTAAAGCACAACCGATCTTTGGAGAGAGAAGCAATGAGAAAATCAGGCAAAACACGGAGATCTCTTCACTCGCTTATCCATTTGTTTATTTCACATTGGAGCATTTTTAAGACAAAGTTTATACTGACTAAAAATTTTAATTTTGGTTCGTTCTTTGAATAATTACTCATTTCCAGTCCATTGGACTGGACAAAATAAATCCAGTATTGAGTTCAAACATCGTTCCATTTATGCATGCTTTTGTTTGAACTTGTTATTTAAACGAGGAATTGAATAAGGAGGACAACAAGTTTGGAAAATATTTGACTGGAAACATAATTTCATAGTTCCAATGTTGTTTTGGGTGAAAATGAATATAAATGAAGGATGGGGGGAGGGGGAGAGGAAAGACAAAAAGAGTAAAATTTATCTTCTTTGGATGGAGAAAGCACCAGGCAACCAATTTTTTATTTTATTTTATGTCATTTTTTTAGGGTGTTATTTAGGAGTGTTTCTGAGGCATTATGCACAGTCTTCCTAAGCCATCCCACACAGATCCCATTTCCCTGATCCAGTGTAAAGTTACTTAAACATGACTAAGAGTGCTGTGGTCTTTTGGCCTCCGGCCCGTCCAGCAGCCAAATCAGATGTGGAGGCAGCATGGGAGTCACGGCCAACATCAAGGCAACCTAAGAACTCCGAGGGGGAAGAGGGAATGGAGCTGCTAGAGATAGAGATGGAGCCTGGGCCATCCATCAGCCCTCAGATGGAGAGTCAACAGCCCACAAGTCTGGAGGTGACTGATGAGGAAGAGGAAGAACAGCTGGGTCCAGTGTCAGACATGTGGATGGACAGAAGGCAGAGGAGAGGAGAGCAGTGGAAATCTATGGGCTGATCCTTGGGATGGAAGGACCACTGCTGCTAGTGAAGCCCTACCCTAGCTCTAGGGATAAAAGGCAGGAGGCGGAGATGAATAGAAATGGCAGACAACTATTCATCTCCCTGTCGGACAGACTTGTTAGCATGCTGTGTGAGAGAGACAGAAACTTTTTGCCGAGGCTGCTGGCGCTCCTAATAAAGGAATCACTGATTTAACTACAGAGGGTTTGTCGTGTTTGGGAGCTGGGTTAGAACAAAGAGTGTATAGACTGCATTTATCTATGATAGGACCAAAATGAGCAAAGAAATCTATTTCTCGGAATAAATGGCATCCTGTAGTAGAGGCAACTCTGTCCTTCTTCACACCCAAATTGTCTGCTATCATGACATGCCATTAAAACATTGTCCTTGTTACCTAGCTCAGAAGCAATTTCAAGGAACCTGCCACCATATTACATAGTCTGTGGGGTTTATTGGTTCATTAGCATATAAGTGATGCCTGTTCAACATAATTTATTGAGATAATGAATTTTCTAAAGTATCAAGGCGTCACTGTTTCCTCGCTTCCATTCTAAACATACTTCTATTTCATTTCCATTTGTGAACCCATATTTTAAAGTTAAGAAAAATAGAACAAACTGTATCCCAATATTTGAAGGGCTGCAACAAAGAAGAGAGGAGGTTAACCTATGTTCCAAAGCAGGGGTCTCCAACCTTGGCAACTTTAAGCCTGGAGGACTTCAACTCCTAGAATTCCCCAGCCAGCAAAGCTGGCTGGGGCATTCTGGGAGTTGAAGTCCTCCAGGCTTAAAGTTGCCAAGGTTGGAGACCCCTGTTCCAAAGCACCACAGAGCAGGACAAGAAACCATGGATGGAAACCAATCAAGAAGAGAAGCAACCTAGAATTAAAGAGAAATTTAATTCCTAACAGTGAGAACAATTAACCAGGTGGAATGACTTTCCTCCAGAAGTTGTGGGTGCTCCGTCACTGGAGGTTTCTAAAAGGAGACTGGACAGTCACTTGTCTGAAATGGTATAGAGTCTCCTGCTTGAGCAGCGGGTTGGATTAAATGATCTCCTTCCAACTCTGTTATTCTTATTCTTCACTTTCTCCACGACAACGGCGCCTTGACATAAATCTATACCAGCATCTTTACCAATCTCACTTTTTTCTTCTTCATATCCTCTCTGGCATTAGGCTGTCCATTTCTGAAATGAGATGGCTGAAATTTGTTACAGGAATTCAGCTCTACTACACCTATTTGCCAGGTATTTTCAATTCCTTCTCTATTAATCCATAGCTTGGATTTTGCAACCTTCGTCACTGCTGTGAATCGGCATTTAATATTTACAGATGTACTTTCAGAATCCCTTTCCTGAGAACTCCAAACCAACCCAAACACTATCAAGTTGTTTCTTAAATAATGTATCTTTGTGCCTATTGGCATGTTTTTTGCATGTTAATCAAGGAAAATAATTCTTATCCTTAAATTGGTGGAAGCACCACAGAGAAAAATGTACCTTTGTAATCTGGAAAGGTGAAGTTGTGAATAAACATGGACATAAAGGCTTCCATATGACTAGGTCAGCTTTGCCATGTATCAGAGAGAAAGTGACTTCTTTGGATGCTGTTCATGGTGTAGGCAAAAGATAAAGGTAGGAACTAGCACTTGTCTGATAAACAGTATTTCTTAAAATACTGGCCATTTGCTAAAGTGGGTTCTAAGGGTTGTTATCTTAGGGCTAACAACACTGCCTACAAATCTTTTACAAATAGCTTACCTCAGATAAATGTTCCTAAGCAGAAACTGGCCAGCACAACCTAGATTGAATAAACCATATTGAATCATAGCTCTTGAACTTTAAAATTCAGCTCTGCATTCCTCCATCAAAACAACCACATTGCACTCTGAAAAATAAGACTGAAATTGTTATTACTTTAAATATCTGAGACACTTCTCTTTCCCCCCCAAACCTTAAAAAGCAAGTCTGTCAAAATCACTTCACTACTTACATTTGCAGGCAGTCCTTACTTAACAACTGTCTTGGCCACTGATCATTCATTAATACATCGATAATAAATGGTAATTAAAAAACTTGACTAACAGATTATTTAGAACAACGTAGTGTGAAACTGGTTAAGGTCCGGTCAGTTTCAGGCAGCAGCTGCTAGCCATCTGGAGGGTTATGCTCAACTAATTAAGATCATAGAGCTATACTGTGGAGAAAAACAGCTCAGGAAGAAACATCTTATTTAAACAATCTCTTTGCCCTGCAAGGGGAGAAAACATGGAGGAAAAAAGACTCAAGCATATGAAAATGTAGAAGAGAATTTACTGGTAGCCTCCATTTACAACCTGTCGTGTCCCACTCCTCCGCTGACGGCCGGGTCAGGGAAATCCGAATCAGGCGTGCCTCTGCAGCTCTGCCCAAAGTCCTAGCAAAGTCCTCAGAGCAGGCAGGAGACCAGTAAGTGACTTCAGCAAGATAAGTTCGACTTTTGCCTGACTCAGAGACTGCCAGAAAGCAGATCCTTTATATAGGCCATGGGGTGTGGCTCCATGACTCAGCACCCATTAAGGCCTGCCTCCTTCCTTCTGTTGCCTCCGCCTATCCAGTCTTCTGATGCGAGGGTCACTCCAATCAGCAGCTGTTGGAAATAAACTTTCCTCAGGCTCACATGCTGTGGAGGAGGGGGAGGGGTCTAGCTGCTCCGTTTGCCTGGGCATGGAGTCAGGGCTGGGGCCGGGAGATGCTCCTTCTTCTGCAGTTTGTGTGGGCATGGAGTCAGGACTTGGGCCGGGAGGCATACATTCCTCAGTGTTCGGGAGCAGGTAAGAAGGCCCCGGCTGCTCTGAGGGCGGGCAAGACACAACACAACCACAGCTGGGACTGGCATTTCATTCACTAAGCGATGTGGTCAGTGGTGGGATTCAGCCAGTTCGCACCACTTCGGGAGAACCGGTTGTTAACTTTCTGAGCCGTTTGGCAAACTGGTTGTTGGAAGAAATCATTAGGGCAGAGAACCGGTTGTTAAATTACTTGAATACCACCACTGGATGTGGTCATTGAGCAAGTCATCACATGACCGCACCCAATTTTATGACCATTTTGATCACAGTTGGATAAAGCAACTTTAAGCAAATCACCACTATTATTAAGCCAATAATGTGATTGTTAAGTGAATCACATGGTTGTTAAGCAAATTTGGCTTCCCCCACTGATTTCATTTGTCAGAAGCCTGCTGGGAAGGTCGCAAATCATGATATTTTAATCGCAGCATACCGCAACCGGTTGTAAATGTAAAACTGGTTACCAAGAGCCCAATTGTGATCATGTGACTGTGGGGGTAGTGTGACAGCCAAAACTTTGAGGACGAATCATAAGTGCCTTTTTTTCCCCCAGGGCCATCAAACCATTGTTAAATGAATGATTGTAATTTAAGAATTACCTTTATATGAATGAGACAGCAGCAACCACCATCTCTCTCCTTTCTCTCTTTCCTTCTATCTCCTCTTTCTCTCCTCTATCTCTTTCCCCCCTCCCCTCTCTCTCACACTCTCCTCACTCTCTCTATCCTCTCTCTCTTTCTCCTCTTTCTCTCCTCTTTCTCTCCTCTCCTCCACTCTCTCTGTCCTCTCTCTCTCTCTCACTCACTCTCGCACTCTTTCTTGCACTTTCCTCTCTCTCTCTCTCCTCTCCTCTCCTCTCCTCTCCTCCATTCTTTCTGTCCTCTCTCTCTCTCTCTCATTCACTCTCTCCTCTCTCCTCTCTCGCCTCTCATCTCCTCTCCTCCCTCTGTCCTGTCTCTCTCTCTCTTTCTCCCTCTCTTCTCTCCTCTATTCTCTCTGTCCTCCCTCTCTCTCTCTCTTTCACTCTCTCTTCCCCCCTCTCTTTCACACACACATACACACAGCCCTTTCACCACAACCAAAACTCAATAAATGAGGACTACTTGTACTGCAAAGAAGTATCTGCATGGTAGCAGCTATATCTAAAACAGTAAGAAAGATTCTGAGAGGTTCGCTTGAACTTTTAAAAAAAAAGTTAAAATAGAATTTTTAATTATCCGTTATGAAGATGCCCACCTGTCCATATCTATGCCGATATTATCTATGTATACATTACTGTACACATACATCTATGTATGTGTAAGCAGAGATGAAGACAATTTCAAGTTTATAGACTGTCCTGGTTACCCAGTTTACCACATTGATTAATGGGATCTACACAGACAGGATGGCTAAACAGCAGCGTCCTGTAAAAACTATAAAAGTGCAGTCACTTATCAATAAATAAGCATTGAAATAAATAGCTGAAGGAGATTCAGACAGAAAGCAGATGATCGGAGGAGAAGGCAATCTTCCACATGCTTTCCCATACCATTTTACAAGATAAGAAGATATTATCTACTCTCAGAGAGATTTTAGCTTCTGGCATATACAGATTGGTTTGAGCCATAATTCAAGTGATAGCCTATTTATTCTAATCTGTGCACTTCTCTTTTTGAACTAAAGTTTTGCCATTCCTTCACAGGTGTCTTTACATCTTAGTTTTCCAGACCATTAAACAGTTCCAAATCTTGCAGAGAATCAGCTAGAAACCAAGGAATCGTTCCTTCCAACAGGAGTGAGAAATCATTTTGCAGATTTCAGTAAAACAAATTTGTTATGCATAACATGCATAATGCTGCTTTTGTGAGTGTGTTTGTATTGTTTGGTAATTTGCTGCTCTGGAGGTTTAAAAAAAAGGAAGCAAAACGTAGGCTGTGGTTTGCCCTTGATTTTTCACGGATGGACGCCATTTGCAGAAATGTAGCCAGGAATCCAATTGTGTATTTACAAATTTCCTATTCTAAATAACACACGTTAGAGACTTATTCAGATCAGTGGATTACAGCCAGACCGTTGGAGTTCAAACTTTAATTATTGTTAAATATTTTATTTTTGTATTTGTTTTGTGATTTTAATTGTAGATCATACTGAGTCTTTAGAAAAACATTACACAAATGGTATAGATAAGTTAGAAAAATAAAATTCACTGGTAAACATTTTTAAGAAACATTCATTTAAGTAGGAATGTTCATTTGGAACCAGATTGGTTAAATAATTAACAAGAAACGGTATTTGGGATAATAGGCTTCTAAATATATAGATATGTATGTATTCTAAAAGAAGGAAGGAAGAAAAACAAAAGGCTTTTGAAAGAAACGATTTTAGCAAAAGAGCTACATATTTCTTTCAAAATTTTCTACTGCATCAATAAAATTCCACCTGCTTAATTTGGTTTACTAACCTACCGGCAAAGTGGTTCTATATGTCAATTTGGGCATAATCAAATCTTTTCAAAAGGTATCAAAATCTATTTAAAAGCCAAGGAATGAGTTGCAGAATGAAGCAAAGCGCACGAGATCCAGGAAAGATTGAGACAGACTAGCACAAAAACTGGTGGGAGCAAGGCACTGGGGTAATATTGGTGCCCAGATTTTGAAGAGCACTCATGTTTCAGAAGCTGGTTCCACATACATGAATCCATCAGAAAATAGAAAAAAAAACCAATTAACTATGCACAGAAAAAGATTCTCTGTGGGAGAGAGAGGAATAGGTGGAGAGAGAGGGAGGGAGGGAGAGAGGGAGGGAGGGAGGGAGAGAGCGAGAGAGAGCGCTATTTGACATTTACATGTCTGATCCTGCCATTGAGAGCTGTCAGGTGAAAGTTGAAATTCTAGGAATCAGATGTTGGCAAAGAACAGCAAAAATTCAAAATTTTATTTTTCTGCAAAACAGCAGATCATTGAGGGGTCTAGGTTAAAATAAATGGATGATATGTTTTTGGAATGAAATGAATTGGGAAAGATAATCGTTAGAATGAGATGCTCACCCTGTCCCGTTGCTTCCTATCCAATAGTTGTATGCCTTATTGCTTCTCAACTTTAGCTACTTTAAGATGTGTGGATGCTGGATGGGAAATTCTGGGAGCTGACGTCCACACATCTAAAAGGCTCTGAGGCTGAGAAACATTGCTGTAATGTCTTGTTGAGCATAGTTTTTTTTTCACCTACTACTAAATCTCAGGTAAGTCTCATGTGTAATTAAGTAATGCTGCACCCAAGCCAGATGGAAGCATTCAAAAACATCCTTTAACACAGGGGTCTCCAACCTTGGTCCCTTTAAGACTTGTGGACTTCAACTCCCAGAGGCCCTCAGCCAGCAAAGCTGGCTGAGGAACTCTTGGAGTTGAAATCCACAAGTCTTAAAGGGACCAAGGTTGGAGACCCCTGCTTTAATATATAATAAGGCAAAGTTTCTATCAATTCAGGTTTGCCTCCAGACGGTTTCATGGACACATCTCTATTATCTCCAGCCTGGATGGACGGCTGTCTTTCGAAGACCATTTGACGGCCGTCTCCAGGAGAGCTTTTCACCAGGTTCGCCTGGTTCGCCAGTTGCGCCCCTTTCTAGACCGGGATGCCTTATGCACGGTCACTCATGCTCTCGTGACATCTCGTCTGGACTACTGCAATGCTCTCTACATGGGGCTCCCCTTGAGGAGCACCCGGAGACTCCAGGTAGTTCAGAATGCGGCTGCGCGGGTGATAGAGGGAGCCCCTCGTGGCTCCCATGTAACACCTCTCCTGCGCAGACTGCACTGGCTGCCTGTGGTTTTCCGGGTGCGCTTCAAGGTTTTGGTAATGATCTTCAAAGCGCTCCATGGCATAGGGTCGGGTTACTTACGGGACCGTCTGCTGCCACCGAATGCCTCCCACCAGCCCGTGCGCTCTCACAGGGAGGGACTCCTCAGGGTGCCGTCGGCCAGGCAGTGCCGACTGGCGACGCCCAGGGGAAGGGCCTTTTCTATGGGGGCTTCCACCCTCTGGAACGAGCTTCCCCCAGGACTTCGTCAACTTCCTGACCTTCCATCGCGAGCTTAAGACACATCTATTTATCTGCGCAGGACTGGACTAGATTTTTAAATTTTAAATGTCTAAATTTTAGATTTGGTTTTAAATCGGGTTTTATTATTTATATGTCTATTTTAAATATTTGGCCTATTTAATAAGTTTTTTAGATTAATGTTTTACTTTGTATATTTATGTGTTTTTTATATGGCTGTACACTGCCCTGAGTCCCTAGGGAGATAGGGCGGTATAAAAGTATGAATAAATAAATAAATAAATAAATAAATAATTCTCCTGGAAATGATATGGAAACAATTTTGGCTATATTTTGTGCCTTTGTTTTATTTTTGCTACCACTCTAGCCTATCATCCTGTTCTCTCACTCAGATCCTAATTCAGTTTAACATTAAACCCAGACAAAGTTGGCCTGGGCTGCTGGAATGTAGCCCTAAGGAGTTTTCTTAGGAAATAAGAATAGTTTACTCTAGAAATATGTACGATAGAAATACATTAAGAAGAAGCTTTTGGAAACCAGGAGAATTAGATGGAAGAAGATAACTTTATGTTGTTTTAGAGAATACAGCAAGACAATGAACCTCTTCTGAAGATGATACTTTCCCATGTCTTTGTAGCTCAAAAATAACATAGAGAATAGAAGAACGGTACATTTTGGAAATGCAGAAAGTAGGGTGTTTTTTTTAAAAAAAATAATACTAAAGAAAATATTATCTCTTCAATACTTTGTGGTCTCCTAAAAAGATTTTAGACATAAAGACGTTCTAGTACACCGGAGGATATTGAAGCAGAGCTAAGGTGTTGAAATTTATGCTCAAGTGTTTAATATTTCTCCCTAGCAAAAAAAGAAAAAAAACCCCTCTTGGTGGTAGTTAAGGAATAAAGTGGCCTCTTATACAATTTAACAGTGATAAGAGGCTTAAAGGAAAAAGTTGAGAAACAAAATGGCTTCCTGTAGCAGTTAATTCTGAACCATATAAAATGTCAATATAGTTTCAGCAGGGGAGAGCATAAAGTAATAGAAAAGAGGGCTATGGCCCCTATTCCTCTTGGTTTTGCCGCTGGGGGTGAGGAAGCCACTGTGGGTTCCTGCATTGTTTTACTCGAAGACCCTGCTGCTCCCAACTTTGAGTTTTCCTTAAATCGTACTTGAAAATATAACACTGAGATCTGAGGTAGTTTCTCATTACCAAACTCTGCATGGTTTTCGCCCAAAACTCAGGACTGAAAAATAATGATTTTTGATGAATGGAAAATGTGATTTAGTTCTGGTTTTTATGGAACTCTGAAAAATAAACCAAAGGATTGTATAAATGATGATGACTGTAAACCATGACTGGTGAGAAATTTGTTTTTTCGAGGGCTTCCATTTGATCATAGAGCATTGCTTTTGCACATGAATGTAGAAACGTTTCTTAAAAAGCAACTAAGAGAAGATGGAAACACATTTCAGATTTTATTTAAAAAAATCTGCGTATGTTCCGTATAGCACAGAAAACCAAGTTTAGAGAAAGTTTTAAAGGAGAAGTCAATTTCATGTTAGATATCCAGGCCCACTCCCCAGCAGTCCAAAAGATTTGGCCTTTTTGAGATTAGAAGATGATGGAAGAATATAGAATAGAATATAGAATAATAGATTTGGAAGGGACCTTGGAGGTCTTCTAGTCCAACCCCTGTTTAGGGAGGAAATCCTACACCACTTCAGACAAATGGTTATCCAACATATTCTTAAAAACTTCCAGTGTTGGAGCATTCACAACTTCTGGAGGCAAGTTGTTCCACTGATTAAAGGAAGTATGGTTAGTGACTGAAGAGTGGACAATGCTAGAAAAGTATTGGAAAGGATCCAAAATAATAAAGAGATTTAGACTACTTTCACTGCTGATCTGAATTTGTGGCTACCCATTGCTCAATCAACCCAGCCTGATCTCTATTAAATTAAAAACATGCTTTGGATTTATCCTTTTTTAAAAAGAGTTAGGCACAAATATTGAGATTGAATCAAATAAATTCTAATCACATGCATGACATAGATTAGAAATAGACTACATTATTAGTTCATAAGATATATTAACATAGCATCAACTCAATTAAGTTATTAATAATCTTGTATCATTTAAAATGTTATTCATTTAGCTTTATTACATAAATGTGGTATTTATTAATTACCTCATTATACACAAATTGCTATTTATTAAAAATTAGTCACACAGTAATGCAACCCTAATAGTACAAAAACTTCATTGGTCATTAGATAAAATCATCATAATGCAGTGATCCCCAAACTACAAGTACTCCTCGATTTATGTCCACAACAGAGCGTAAAATTTCTGTTGCTAAGTGAGACATTTGTTAAATGGATTTTGCTACATTTTATGATTTTTCTTGCCACATTTGTTAAGTGAATCACTGCAGTTAAATTGGTAATGCCGTTGTTAAGTGAATCTGGTTTTCCCATTGGCTTTGCTTGTCAGAAGGTCACAAAAGGTAATCACATGACCCCAGGACACTGCAACCGTCATAAATACGAGTCAGTTGCCAAACATCCAAATTTTGACTGTATGATTATGGGGATGTTGCAATGGTCATAATTGTGAAAAATGGTCATGTCACTTTTTTCAGTGTAACTTTGAACGTTCACTAAATGAACTCTTGTAAGTCAAGGACTACCTGTAGTACTTATATAGGATGGAATACTTTATATTATACTGTACATGAGATAAACCAGGGGTGAAATCCAGCAGGTTCTGGAGAACCAGTAGCAGAAATTTTGGGTAGTTCGGAGAACCAGCAAATACCATTTCTGGCTGGCCCCAGAGTGGGGAGGGAACGGGGATTTTGCAGTATCCTTCCCCTGCCATGCCCACCAAGCCACGCCCACAAAACCAGTAGTAAAAAAATTGGGATTTCACCACTGAGATAAACAAATACCAAATAACTCAGATCAAAACAAATAATGAAGAAAACACATTGACGCAATACAAGACAAACTAAACCAAACCAAACCAAACAGAGAGGTAGCAGAAATGGAATCTTCTCATAGTAATATTTACTCTGCTCCAGCTGTGAAGGGAAAGTGTTCTAAACAGACATACATATGAGTAGACACACAAGTTTCATCGCTATAATTTATTTCCTTGCATTATGAAGTTAGAAATAAACTGCTAAGAAAACTGTGTATAGAATCCCACAGGCTATTAAAGCCATCCAACAGGGTAATTTAACAACTGAACAACTATAATGTTCCTTTATTTATTAATTAGATTGCGCTGCTGGATGAGATTTCCCTTCTATGAAAATTCTGCTCCTAAAGCAGGGAGGAATGGGATGGAATAAAGCAATTTAGGCCCAAGCTCATCAGGTTTGTTTCCGAGTAGGCATCTGTTGAGTTAACAGTATGATATATGGTAGCAAAAGGATATCACAACTACTTATAGGTCTATATGCAAGTCATAAGGTAGAACCTGATCTAGTCTGTCACGTATATTTCTCTTAGTATGAATATTTTTCAAGAAGCTGTCAGAATCAGCAAAATAAATTCCTGGGGGTTAATTACTTGCCAACTGAATATTGCAATCTAAACTTCGTATTAAAGATGAAATATTACAAATAATCTTAAAAGTAAGCGATTCATGAATGATATGACATGTAGTACATCCTTGAACATACCCATAGAGCATGTTAACCTTGTGAAATGGTCCAGATGAAAAGGCACGAACAAGAATACTTACTCAGACTTTATTGTAAGCGTCTTGCAATTTCGAAAGTACAACTTTCCTGTTTTGCCTTTATAGACCAAGGAGCTAGAAAGGATCCCTTCTGAGACATTTGCCAAGCCCTCAGGGCTTCTTGGGCTCAGCTGCCTCTTATCTGACCATTGTTGGTAGTTCTTCCTCCTGTCTCCCAAGGTCATTTACACATACCACGACAGAACATTAAACTATTGTCGTAATTATTGTTTTAAGGGAAACTGTTAAGGATAGTCTTGTCTCACAACCAATGTTGTGGACTATTGAGCAGAGTACCCTTTTAGTTTACACACGAAAGCGACTGAGAATGATTGTGGACAATAACAGTTACTGTACAAACAAACTGGGCTTTGATAATATTTTACTTTTAGGGGGAAAGCAAAATTATAATACAAAAACAATCCAGGTCATACACATATAAAGTCAGTCCTGGGATATTTTTCAAATATCAAGCCTTCTTACCAATCGTAGAAAAACACAACAAACCAGATCTTCTTTAGTTTCATTCAGGAACAAAGTTCAATACAAAACAGTTAGTAAATATTAAAGAAGCAGTAAATAGCCATGATCAAGCCATGATCATGCATAGAGATCAAATATAGAGTTACAGCATATCAGCAGGTAAAAATGGTGTAGTGTCCACACAAACCATAATTTAGCTTTCCTTAAGTACATTGGCTACAGAGCTCAGTCAATCAGGATGCATGATGATGCAACAAAGTTTTTAAAGCTACATAATACTTTTAGCTACAAATATACAGTGTTGGTTTATATATTTCCTGGCCAACCAGCTGGGCAATGACAATTTCCTAACAGGCCTCTGGTGGCTCAGACTGCTAAGACAGTCTGTTATTAACAGCAGCTGCTTGCAATTACTGCAGGTTCAAGTCCCATCAGGCCCAAGGTTGACTCAGCCTTCCATTATTATAAAGTAGGTAAAATGAGGACCCAGATTGTTGGGGGCAATAAGCTGACTTTGTATATAATATACAAATGGATGAAGACTATTGCTTAACATAGTATAAGCCGCCCTGAGTCTTCGGAGAAGGGCGGGATATAAATGCAAATAATTAAAAAAAACCCAGAAACAATGGAAAATAGAGAAGCAAATGAATATACAAGAGACTGTTAGTTATTAATGTTATAAAGTGAGCAAAATTTGCTTCAGCCAAAATCATTTGAGCAGCTACTTACTTGTATTTTTCGAAGTATAAGACATACTTTTTCTCTCCCAAAAGAGGGTGAAAATGTTGGTGTGTCTTATACACCGAATACAGCCATTTTTTGCCTCCTGAAGCCTATTTTTCACAAAACCACGCTGCACAGAGTGTTTGGGAGGCCTGCAGAGTGCTCCTGGGGACTGGGGAGGGCAAAAACGCCTCCATTTTTGCAAAACACAGGTCCATTTTTTGCCCATTTTTTGCAATAATGGAAGCATTTTTGCCCTCCCCCAGCCCCCAGGAGCACTCTGCAGTCCTCCCAAACTCTCTGCAAAAATGGGTGAAAAACAGGGCATGCAGAGGGTTTGGGAGGCCTGCAAAGTGCTCCTAAGGGCCGGGCGGGTGGCAAAAAACTTTTTTTCCCTTACTTACCTCTTCAAAATCTTGGTGCGTCTTATATACCAGTGCGTCATATAGTCTGAAAAATACGGTATTTCAATGAAGAAAAGCGTCATCTTGACAAAGTACCAGCACTGCAAGAAAAAATGGGAGCCAATCCTGCCCAGCCTGCAAACTCTTCTACATGTGGAAGAAGACATAAGTTTACGCAGCTTTGACCTTATGAATTTAATTTGTACAATCAAGAAACAGATGCACAACAGGGAAGTCTGCAGGATGTGGTAAAAAATGTCAATATGGCAGTTTCAACAGGAAGATCAAAGATCTGCCAATTTTTTATATGCATCTTACACATGGCACACATAAAAACCAAACAAAGTGTAATTGCAACCTTGTGGTCATCATCTTGACCACACCCTGGGGACAATCTTGTGTCACATTGAGAACAATCCCACAGCTTTTCTGGAAGTCACTTAGCTTGGAAACACTTCAGACAGGAGTTGATGTGGAAGCGAATGGCCAAGAAAGTACTGCTATAATCTCATCTGCCCTAGGATGTATTGGGCAAGAGCCTACTGACTTAAGGACTGGAGGAATGCACAGTAACATGATAATGAAAAAAGCCCATAATGTCTTCTAGATCATGACCATATTCAACTAAATGCAGAAATTTTTTTATTAATGGTTTGATGAAATGAAAATGCTAACACATTGTCCATTTTTGTAGTCACTAGTTAGATTGGCCATCTAACAGTCTCGGGGTTGCTCATATACTTTTCCCTTATTTTTCCTCATAAGATAGCTGTTTTTGTTGTTAGTTGCGAAGTCGTGTCTGACCCATCGTGACCCCATGGACAATGTTCCTCCAGGCCTTCCTATCCTCCACCATCCCCTGGAGTCCATTTAAGCTCACGCCTACTGCTTCAGTGGCTCCATCCATCCACCTCGTTCTCTGTCATCCCCTTCTTCTTTTGCCCTCAATCTTTCCCAGCATTAGGCTCTTCTCCAGTGAGTCCTTCTTTCTCATTAGGTGGCCAAAGTATTTCAGTTTCATCTTCAGGATCTGGCCTTCTAAAGAGCAGTCAGGGTTGATCTCCTCTAGGACTGACTTGTTTGTTCGCCTTGCAGTCCAAGGGACTCACAGGAGTCTTCTCCAGCACCAGAGTTCAAAGGCCTCAATTCTTTGGCACTCAGCCTTTCTTATGGTCCAACTCTCACAGTCATACATTGCAACTGGGAACACCATAGCCCTGACTATACGCACTTTTGTTGGCAGGGTGATGTCTCTGCTTTTTAGTACGCTGTCTAGATTTGCCATAGCTTTTCTCCCCAGGAGCAAGCTGTTAGCTTCACAAAATAAACTAAGTGGACATTTATGAATAGAATAATTAAAGCAGCCACATCTTTGCTAGGCCTTTTGACTAAGTGGCTGTGTTCATGGGAATTCTAGGTGACTACTTCCAATCATTTTCAAAGCAAGTAGTTGGTTGCTAACAACCCGTCTTCTCTTTCTTTCAGCAGTGTTTTCTCACCACAATTCTATGCAGCAAGGTGAGTTGAGGGAGAGGGTGATTGGACCAATGTCCTTCGGCTGAGATTTTTTGGGTTGTGGAAGGACTTGAATCTAAGTCTCTTTAATCCCAGTTAAGATCCTTAACCACGACATTTCATTTATTTGATTTTTTTTGATTTTTATACCGCCCTTCTCCCAAAGGACTCAGGGCGGTGTACAGGCAGATAAAAACAGAAAAGACAATAATCTATAAAATGCAAAATTAAAAAACTTATTATACTTTGCCTAAAATTTTAAAATATATAGAAATTAAAACCCCGTTTAAAATTAATAATAAAACTATACAATCCATAAAATTTAAGCCAGCCCCGCGCGAATAAAAAGATGCGTCTTCAGTTCATGCGAAAGGTCCAAGGTCAGGTATTTGGCGAAACCCGGGGGGAAGTCCGTCCCAGAGTGTGGGACCCCCCACAGAGAAGGACCTCCCCCGGGGGGCCGCCAGCCGACATTGCTTGGCGGACGGCACCCTGAGAAGTCCCTCTCTGTGAGAGCGTACGGGTCGGTGGGAGGCATATGGTAACAGTAGGCGGTCCCGTAAGTACCCAGGCCCTAAGCCATGGAGCGCTTTAAAGGTCATAACCAAAACCTTAAAGTGCACCCAGCGACAGGCAGCCAGTGCAGTCTGCGCAGGAGGGTGTTACATGGGAGGTACGAGACCTCCTCTATCACCCGCGCAGCTGCATTCTGGACTAGCTGAAGCCTCGGGTGCACCTTAAGGAGCCCCATGTAGAGAGCATTACAATAATCCAAGCGAGAGGTAACGAGTGCGTGAGTGACTGTGCACAAGGCATCCCGATCAAGGAAGGGGCGCAACTGCCGAACCAGGCGGACCTGGTGGAAGGCCCCCCTGGAGACGGCCGTCAAATGATCTTCAAACGACAGCCGCTCATCCAGGAGGACACCTAAGTTGCCCCCCCTATCCTTTGGGGCCAATAACCCGCCCCCAACAGTCAGCTGCAGCTGCAGCTGACTGAATCGAGATGCCGGCATCCACAGCCACTCCGTCTTGGAGGGATTGAGCTTGAGCCTGTTTCTCCCCATCCAGACCCGTACGGCTTCCAAACACCGGGACAGCACTTCGACAACTTCATTGGGGTGACCTGGGGTGGAGAAGTACAGCTGAGTGTCATCAGCGTACTGATGGTACTTCACCCCAAAGCCACTGATGATCTCACCCAACGGCTTCATGTAGATGTTGAACAGAAGGGGCGAGAGAATCGACCCCTGCGGCACCCCACAAGTGAGGGCCCTCGCGGTCGACCTCTGCCCCCCTGTCAACACCGTCTGGGTACGGTCGGGGAGATAGGAGGAGAACCACCGATAAACGGTGCCTCCCACTCCCAATCCCCCCAGCCGGCGCAGCAAGATACCATGGTCGATGGTATCAAAAGCCGCTGAGAGGTCTAATAGGACCAGGGCAGAGGAATAACCCCTGTCCCTGGCCCTCCAGAGATCATCCACCAATGCGACCAAAGCTGTCTCCGTGCTGTAACCGGGTCGGAAGCCGGACTGGAACGGGTCTAGATAGACGGATTCTTCCAGGTATTGGGGTAGCTGGCCACAGCACTCTCTACAACCTTCGCAACAAAGCGAAGGTTGGAGACTAACCGATAGTTTCCCAAAATAGCCGGGTCCAAAGAGGGCTTCTTAAGGAGGGTCTCACCACCGCCTCTTTCAAGGCGGCAGGAAAACCCTTCCAACAAAGAAGCATTTATAATCCTCTGAGCCAGCCTCGTGTCACCTCCTGAGTAGCCAGCACCAGCCAGGACGGACACGGATCCAATAAACATGTAGTGGCGCGGAGCCTCCCCAACAACCTGTCCACGTCCTCGGGAGCCACAGGGTCGAACCCATCCCAAATAGGCTCAACAAGACGTGCCTCCTCTCCCTCGCTTGGATCATCCCAATTTCGGTCCAGACCATCCCGGAGCTGAGCGATTTTGTCGTATAGATAACCACTAAACTCCTCGGCACGTCCCTGCAATGGGTCATCCCGCACCTCCTGATGAAGGAGAGAGCGGGTCACCCGAAACAGGGCGGCCGGGCGGTTATCTGCCGACGCAATGAGGGTGGAGGCATAGGAGCGCCTCGCCTCCCTCATTGCCACTAGGTAGGTCCTAGAATAGGACCTAACTAGTGTCCGATCAGCTTCTTGGCACAGTTTTTGTATATCTTACACCACCACTACCTTCCTGTAAGCCAATTTCAACTGCTTATCAGCATAATGTCTCTAGTTTCTGCATAAAATCATTCAGAACAAAACACGAATGTAATGTAAATAGGTTATTCACACTGAGCTTTATATGTGTAAAGTGGCCAAATTGCAGCCAGAAAATATAGACAGCTGCAAATTTTTAAAGTCATCAGATCCCCCTCCCCATTTAAAAAAAATGAAATAATAGCAATGGCATTTAGACTTATATAAGTCTCCACGTTGGTGCTTTAAGGTTCCCACAGGCATTGAGCTCCTTCAAAATATCCTAAAACAGGCTGAATTTTTCAGCCTTACCTTTGCTGGTGATATCACTGTATCAGCATATTGCCTCCTGCAGACCTTGAAAGCCAAATAAAATTAAAGTAAAATAAAATGCATCCAACAGCAAAAAAAAAAAAAAGTTGATTGTCATGAACTACTTGATGATGGCCTTTATAATGCTAAACTTCACAGCTCATCTATTCTCAAGGCGTTGATTATTATTGCAATCATTCACCTGGGCTTCCTTACAATATAATAGGTGCAGAATGCATTTTCTTGACAGGAAAAAAACACGATCTTTCAAAATGGAACTTGTCAGACATAAATGAACAGATTCTAATAACATGTTGATCTGTGTAAACATAACATCCATTTTAGAAAGATGCATATATTTTTTTAAAAAACAACTCTATATATCTGGTAAGGCTGCCTATAATAATAAGCTGCTGTGCATTTTTAAACTCCAGGACATTATAATTAGGTGTTTCTATTCCCAAATCTGTTCGGAGAAGTTTGAAATCAACTTGCAATTTTTACTTCTCCCAACTTTAAATACAGAGAGTATGCAGAAAACACCTTGAACAGTTGACAGTAGGAGATGGCCCAGAACAGAGGTGGGTTTCAGCAGGTTCTGACCAGTTCTGAAGAACTGGTAGCGGAAATTTTGAGTCGTTCGGAGAAACGGTAGTAAAAATTCTGACTGGCCCCGCCCCCATCTATTCTCTGCCTCCTGAGTCCTTGCTGATCAGGAGGAAACAGGGATTTTGCAGTAACCTACCCCTGGAGTAGAGTGGGAATGGAGATTTTGCAGTATCCTTCCCCTGCCATGCCCACCAAGCCATACCCACAGAACCGATAGTGCAAGCTTGGTTAGGGTTAGGGTTAGGGTTGGGGTTGGGGTTGGGGTTGGGGTTAGGG
Source organism: Ahaetulla prasina (assembly GCF_028640845.1). Classification (NCBI taxonomy): domain Eukaryota; kingdom Metazoa; phylum Chordata; class Lepidosauria; order Squamata; family Colubridae; genus Ahaetulla; species Ahaetulla prasina. Next base: position 155,711,059 of record NC_080539.1, read on the forward strand.
TTAGGGTTAGGGTTAGGGTTAGGGTTAGGGTTAGGGTTAGGGTTGGGTTTGGGTTTGGGTTTGGGTTAGGGTTGGGCTTGGGCTTGGGCTTGGGGTTGGGGTTAGGGTTAGGGTTAGGGTTAAGGTTAGGATTAGGGTTAGGGTTAAGGTTGGGGTTAGGGTTAGGGTTAGGGTTAGGGTTAGGGTTGTGGTTGTGGTTGTGGTTGTGGTTGGGGTTAGAGTTGGGGTTGGGGTTAGAGTTGGGGTTTAGGTTGGGGTTAGGCTTAGGGTTGGGGTTGGGGTTAGGGTTAGGTTTAGTGTTAAGGTTAGGGTTAGGGTTAGGGTTAAGGTTAGGGTTGGGTTAGGGTTAGGGTTAGGGTTAGGGTTAGGGTTGGGGTTGGGGTTGGGGTTAGGGTTAAGGTTGGGGTTAGGGTTAGGGTTAGGGTTAGGGTTGGGTTGGGGTTGGGGTTGAGGTTAAGGTTGGGGTTAGGGTTAGGGTTAGGGTTAAGGTTAAAGTTAAGGTTAGGGTTAGGGTTGGGGTTAGGGTTAGGGTTAAGGTTGGGGTTGGGTTAGGGCTTGGGTTAGGGTTAGGTTTGGGGTTGGGTTAGGGTTGGGGTTGGGGTTAGGGTTGGGGTTGGGGTTGGGGTTAGGGTTAGGGTTAGGGTTAGGGTTGGGGTTGGGGTTGGGGTTGGGGTTAGGGTTGGGGTTGGGGTTAGGGTTAGGGTTGGGGTTAGGGTTGGGGTTGGGGTTAGGGTTGGGGTTGGGGTTAGGATTGGGGTTGGGGTTGGGGTTGGGGTTGGGGTTGGGGTTAGGGTTGGGTTTGGGATTAGGGTTAGGGTTAGGGTTGGGGTTGGGGTTAGGGTTAGGGTTAAGGTTGGGGTTAGGGTTAGGGTTGGGGTTAGGGTTGGGGTTAGGGTTGGGTTAGGGTTAGGGTTGGGTTAGGGTTAGGGTTAGGGTTAGGGTTAGGAGTAAGGTTGGGTTTGGGTTAGGGTTAGGGTTGGGGTTGGGGTTAGGGTTAGGGTTAGGCCAGGGCCAGGCCAGGCTGAAATAGGCCAGGCCAGGCTGAAATAGGCCAGGCCAGTCAGCCAGGCCAGCCAGCCAGGCCAGGCCAGGCTGAAATAGGCCAGGCCAGCCAGGCCAGGCCAAGGCCAGGCCAGGCTGAACAGGCCAGGCCAAATAGGCCAGGCCAAATAGGCCAGGCCAAATAGGCCAGGCCAAATAGGCCAAATAGGCCAGGCCAAATAGGCCAGGCCAGGCTGAAATAGGCCAGGCCAAATAGGCCAAATAGGCCAAATAGGCCAAATAGGCCAGGCCAGGCTGAAATAGGCCAGGCCAAATAGGCCAGGCCAAATAGGCCAGGCCAGGCTGAAATAGGCCAGGCCAGGCCAAATAGGCCAGGCCAAATAGGCCAGGCCAGGCCAGGCTGAAATAGGCCAGGCCAGGCCAGGCTGAAATAGGCCAGGCCAGTCAGCCAGGCCAGGGCCAGGCCAGGCCAGGCCAGGCCAGCAGGCCAGGCCAGGGCCAGGCCAGCCAGGCCAGGGCTAGGCCAGGCCAGCAGGCCAGGCTGAAATAGGCCAGGCCAGTCAGCCAGGCCAGGCCAGGGCCAGGCCAAATAGGCCAGGCCAGCAGGCCAGGCCAGTCAGCCAGGCCAGGCCAGGCCAGGCCAGGCTGAAATAGGCCAGGCCAAATAGGCCAGGCCAGTCAGCCAGGCCAGGCCAGGCAGCCAGTGCAGTCTGCGCAGGAGGGGTGTTACATGGGAGGCGAGACCCTCCTCTATCACCCGCGCAGCTGCATTCTGGACTAGCTGAAGCCTCGGGTGCACCTTAAGGGGAGCCCATGTAGAGAGCATTACAATAATCCAAGCGAGAGGTAACGAGTGCATGAGTGACTGTGCACAAGGCATCCCGATCAAGGAAGGCGAACTGCCGAACCAGGCGGACCTGGTGGAAGGCCCCTGAGACGGCCGTCAAATGATCTTCAAACGACAGCCGCCATCCAGGAGGACACCTGTTGCGCACCCTATCCTTTGGGGCCAATAACTTTCCAACAGTCAGCTGCAGCTGCAGCTGACTGAATCGAGATGCCGGCATCCACAGCCACTCCGCCTTGGAGGGATTGAGCTTGAGCCTGTTTCTCCCCATCCAGACCTGCACGGCTTCCAAACACCGGGACAGCACTTCGACAACTTCATTGGGGTGACCTGGGGTGGAGAAGTACAGCTGAGTGTCATCAGCGCATTGATGGTACTTCACCCCAAAGCCACTGATGATCTCACCCAACGGCTTCATGTAGATGTTGAACAGAAGGGCGAGAGAATTGACCCCGCGGCACCCCACAAGTGAGGGCCCTCGCGGTCGACCTCTGCCCCCTGTCAACACCGCTCATGACCGTCGGAGAGATAGGAGGAGAACCACCGACAAACGGTGCCTCCCACTCCCAATCCCCAGCCGGCGCAGCAAGATACCATGGTCGATGGTATCAAAAGCCGCTGAGAGGTCTAATAGGACCAGGGCAGAGGAATAACCCTGTCCCTGGCCCTCCAGAGATCATCCACCAATGCGACCAAAGCTGTCTCCGTGCTGTAACCGGTCGGAAGCCGGACTGGAACGGGTCTAGATAGACGGATTCTTCCAGGTATTGGGGTAGCTGACGCGCCACAGCATTTTCTACAACCTTCGCAACAAAGCGAAGGTTGGAGACTCCGATAGTTTCCCAAAATAGCCGGGTCCAAAGAGGGCTTTTAAGGAGGGGTCTCACCACCGCCTCTTTCAAGGCGGCAGGAAAACCCTTCCAACAAAGAAGCATTTATAATCCTCTGAGCCAGCCTCGTGTCACCTCCTGAGTAGCCAGCACCAGCCAGGAAGGACACGGATCCAATAAACATGTAGTGGCGCGGAGCCTCCCCAACAACCTGTCCACGCCTCGGAGCCACAGGTCAAACTCATCCCAAACAGGCTCAACAAGACGTGCCTCCTCTCCCTCGCTTGATCATCCCACCGGTCCAGACCATCCCGGAGCTGAGCGATTTTGTCGTATAGATAACCACTAAACTCCTCGGCACGCCCCTGCAAGGGTCATCCCGCACCTCCTGATGAAGGAGGAGAGCGGTCACCAAACAGGGCGGCCGGGCGGTTATCTGCCGACGCAATGAGGGTGGAGGCGAGAACGCCGCTTCCCTCATTGTTACTAGGTAGGTCC